>NC_051055.1:17069103-17369103 GCF_904848185.1 Acanthopagrus latus
ATCACATGCCTCTTAATGCTTTCTAATGACATGACACAAAGTAACACCAACATAATAAGAATATAAGTAATAAAAAACATAATTTATTAAATAAATCATATGATTCATAGCAAGAGTAATAACCATAATAACAATCATTCTTCTAAACAAATGAATAATCAGTACTAAGTGAAGACAATCTGCCCTTCGTATTTGCCCTTCGGTAAGGGGGGGTGCTCATCCAAAAGAACTGAGAACCACTGCTTTAGAAAAGCTTAGAGACAAAAATTAGTGCCTGAATGCGTGAACACTTCTCAATTGTGCTGTGTTACAGTGATGGCAGAAAACTGCAGCACATCATAGCCATTTTAGCAAGGTTAAATAAGAATTGTGTCAAAAAGAACCTCAATTTCTGTCCTTGCACAAAATATTGTATTTCAACCACTGCTATTGACTCATGTCTATTTTCAAGAACTTTAAATACTTTGATTTCTCTCCTCAAATTCGTAGTCATAGCTGATAACCTTTATACCTTGATTAAGTGTGCGGCCGCTGTGCTCTTTTGTTTCTGTCCCAGGAAAAGTTACAGCGGGCTCCTTGAGGAGGAACATAACCAGGTGCCTCTCCTAGTTTAGAGGAGCAGGTGCTTCGCGGCTGACAGTGATGTATGCAGCAACATGTGTTAGCTCAACTTTACTTATAATGCGCACCTGTATATTTATAAATTCCTCATTCATCAAAAGAGAAAAAAAAAAGGGACAATACAGAAATAGACCGAACACCCGCAGCTGTGTGTCTTACCCGACAGCTTGGAAATGTGACTCTGCTGAGTGATGGGGATGAGGTATTGCGGCCTCGCCTGCTGCAGCACACACAGAGACCAAACCACGTCCATCTGCAAGAAGGGCTCCAGGCCTGAGAGAGACTCCTCCAGCACCTTCACACAAAGCGCCACACGTGGAAGATATATTTAAGGATGGGAAGTGGATGTAACCATGCAAAATCAACAGAGAGCTCGCCATATCTTTCGTACCTTGCCAAAGAAACTGTCTCTCTTGCTGGGCTGGAAGTTCACTCTGGCAAAAGTCATGAGCAGATTGCAGAGCTGAGGAACGCTGTAGTTCTGGCTGTTAGCTGTGTAGTGCTGGTGAAAAAAATGTACACAAAGAGAGTATAACAAAGAGTCAGGAAAATAATTAGAAAAAAAGATTTACTTCAAATTAACAGGGTTAGAGTTAGTCTTAGGCGTGTGACTAACTTCAGCAAAGGCCTGGAACAGGGGCATGTGGAGCCACTTGAGGAAGCCCAGGGATTTGGCAAAGCGCGTGACGTCGGCGGGGTGGAGCTCAGGAATTCTGGGTAACAGCTCTGAGGCCATTCGCTGGAATACCTGTGAGTGGGAAAAATTCAGCCTCCCTATAAAGAGGGGCAAAGACAAAAGTTGTTCCTGTTAGCGTTATACAGAATGTCACGGAGCACACTGAGCACCAATCTGAAATGAAGTATTTTACCCATGAAAATCTTTGCCACTAATCTAAAACAGATAGTGAAACACTGAGGTTAAAAAAGGAGGCCCAATGTAAACCTCTACTCTTGAATCTGTTCCTTTGACCTTCTTTCACATTATTATTGAGTTTTTATACATAAATGCAACAGTCGCTAAATTTTATCATTGTGATTCGGGCTGTCACTGTATCAGATTCTCCCTTCACAACCGTCGTGGCCAAATCAATTTTGGTTTTCGATAAATGCCAGCATGAAATCTATCTTTAACTTTTTTCACTGCGTCTTTTTTCTCTTTTCTGACAATTGAACCACCTTCAAAATATAAAAGATCTGCTAAGTTGCATTTTACAGCCAACACTTCAGACATGTATACATCAGGTCAAGAGGGCAAAAACAAAATGACACATGGGGCACTAAGGACACGTTTATACACTATATTCATTTGCTTTTTATGTTGCTGTTTTTACCGTATGCAAAAGCCACGTCCATTATCAGAGGGGTGCTGAGCTCCGATGACGGCCTCTGGAGAAGGTAGTAGGACAAAGCTCTGAGCAGCGGGATGGACCGGCGGCTCTGAGCTGCCAAAGATGAACACACCTTGCGGATGTCCTCTGCTGTAAACCCCTCCACGAGCTCCAGAGCCTGAAATAAACACAGTTGGAACATTATGGTTTGGGATTTACAATGTTTTTTTTTTACTTACATGCTTGCATTTTATACTATGAAACACAAAAGGGAATTGTCCTTTACACGATCACATGGCCTTGAGTTAAAAAAAAAAAAGCACCATGTACAGACACGTTGAGGCAACATGTTTATCTGGCGATGGATGTTTTGAACTCGTTTACCTTGTCTTCGAGTCTGCTCCTCAAGGTAGGCGACATGGACTGTCCTTTGGATATCAGCGTACTGACAGTTTTAGAGTCAGCGATTTCAGTCCAGCGCAGCTCCAGCTGTTTCAGTGCTGCGTTCACGATCACCACATCCTGTTGTCTATCACTGCCTGCGCCCCAGTCCACCAGCTGGCCCAGCTGCTTGCAAGTCAGCCTGCGGACTCGCCACAGGACCTCATTCTGGACAGAGGTGAGTACTGCGTCGGTGGGGGGTACGCCCATAAATGAGAGAGCTCGCAAGACGGACACTAGACTGCTGTTCCACACCAACGTCACCTGGAAGAAAAATGCACAGAGGGAAAAAAATGGGTGATTATACTTGAGCACGAGGGTTCGATGTCAGTGCCAGTCCATGTCTGTGTCTGGTTCTCTTACCTCCCGATATATCGTAGCCTTCATATCCATCAGTCTTGAATCCTTAATCACTTCAGATTGTTGCCCCTTAAACTCGCCTTTCGTCTTCAGTATCAAAATCAACTTAACCAGCCCGTCAGCTGCTTGATTACCATTCCCTCTGTGCTGTATCCAGGCCTGCAGTATGTCCTCTGGCACCACTGCCTTTTCAAACAACTCATCCAGCTGGGTGCGTGCAGGCGTGGGGGAATACATCTCCTCAACGGCAACTGTCCCTCCCTCACACATTAACCTCTCGGTGATCCACGGCCATCCCTGAGGCCTCTGCACCCCTGCAGGCCCAGCCACGGTCGGAGGCAGGCGGGCAGCAGCAACAGCAGCCGGAGCCTGAGAGGAGGCCCTGCAGAGCAGACGGGCGTATCTGCCCAGGAGACGGCTGGCCATGTTGACTTAGAGAAACAAGACGGAGGCCGCAAGTAGGACAGGACAGATGAGTTGCTCACGATTCAGCTGGTGGCACCATCCCGCATCCAACCTGAGGGAAAGTTGAAGACAGGATGAGGAAACATCTCAACAAATGAGCTTAATTCAATTTAGCAACATTTTCATTCTGTCACACATTCACCATCGACCAAATGTTCAATCTCACATCTGATCAGCCATTTGTGACAGGTGTAGATCTCTAGGTGGCGTAACGTTACCTAACGTTACTGGGGAGCGATTGTGTAACCCTTGACGCAGGCAGCAATACACAATGACAATAATGTAGCTAGGGTGACATCAGATACATCTACCTTTTGAAAGGACATCTGTCGTAATATAAAGGTGACAGTGACGGGGCCAGCAGCCAGACAGTCGGGTTTTTCTACTGTCATGTAACGTTGAATCAAATCCTGACCTTGTCGCACAGAGGAAGAGGAGCTGTAAACGCCGCTGACCGGCAGCTTCTCCCTCCACCTGCTGTCACAGGCTCTATCTGCAGAGACACCGTGTAGACAGGAGTCACAGCACCGTCGGACATTATATTTAAAACACGACTTACCTGTAACTGACGATAACTTCAATGAAAGCCGTTCACATGGAGCGATCCGACAGGGAGAGTCGCAGGACAGTGACGTCACGGGCATGTGGCATGTGACCCGCGGATACCGCTGTAATTGGCTGGAAATGCACTCCGACTAAAGTGACAGAGAAAATGTCTCTCTCCAACATTTCTTAGTACATTTCAAGCCATAACATAACTTAAAAATATATATGAATAAATAAGATGGGTCTACAGTTGATTCGATATAAAACAAGCAATGAAGACATCAAAGAAAAATGTTTTAAAGATTTTTGCTGATTTCTATTCTTCATCTATGAAAAGGTCAAATTATTGCTTATTTTATTTTTAAATGTTTTACTTGTAAATTGATGACTAAACAGAAAAAAATAATAAACTAATAAATTCAAAATAAGCAATATTTTATCGCTAACATTCTACATGACATGAATAGTTGAACTGTCAGCGTTTTGAGGAAAGATATTCTTTATCCCACCACGATGGACAACTGCTGTCAGCCCAGTTAACTTTCAGAACTAATATGTAGGTATCAGGCTGAGTTAAAACATATGTTAAGTCTTGATATTACACTCACTTGGCAGTTTACTAAGTAAAACTAGTGAAGAGTAATGCACCCTGATGGTACTGCTGTTCTACCTGAAGTGAAATAAATTAGTTTAGAATCAACAGCTGGTTTCAATTCTGAGTGATAATTTAGCTGGAAAACTTCATGTTCATGGTTCATGGTTAAAAAAACAACAACAAAAACTGGAGGATTCCTGCTCAGACAAGATACCTTTTGTTACCCAGGTTTTGCAGTAAGATATCCTTTATGACCTGAGTACACTTTAAGTGACCTTTGGGACCCAGTGTTTCTGAGAAAATACTGAGCTAACCTGACTTTTATGGGTCTAGCTCCAGAAAAGCTGGATCCTACATTTCCCATGATGCAGCTCAATGATGGATTTCTGTAAGACTTTTCGTAAGATTTATTTTCTGGTTTTAATTCTGTGTGAACTGTGCTGCTGTTGACCCAGATAAAACACCTCATTTGGGTAAACCAACACCTACAGAGGGCAGGTAGTGTGTGTTCAGAAATGTTGGCCCCTCGATCTGTCCCTGTCTCTCACTCTTTTGTTACCCCATCACCCCTTATATTCTCTTCTTCCTCACCAGTTCCCATGTAATGTGTCACTGGAGCTGATAAAATCCAGCTGATAGCAATACTTTGGATACAAAGCCACTGTCACTCGACGGTAAACATTAGGCTACAGTACAATATTGACTCTCTTGAGGAACAGTGTAGGGACAGGGTGACCTCAACCCCATTCATACTCACTTCTCTTCGCAGGACAACACAATATTATGGGTTCCAAAATAATTCCTTAACTTTACTTTGAGTTGAAGTAATGTTCTTGTGTTAAACTATAAGTTCCCTAACTGTAGTATCAAAATTAGTTGGCTGTATTTGTGTGTTTTGGTGGGATATGTCAGAGGCAATATTACTAATTAATCATACTTTGTAATGGAGTCGCTACCTGCGATTGTATCCACAAATGTATTTAACCTTTCCAAGTGTAACTGTGTATTGTCAGAGGTTCTTGATATGTAGGGAGCATGGTAGAGACGGCCGCTGACGCATATCTGATAAAATGACCCTCAGCAGCATAACACAGCATAGTGCTGCGCTTTAATGTCACTGAACAAAGGTGTTCTTGATATTCTTGATTACAAATCTTGGTTATTATTCTTAATATAAATGATATTAACATAAGTGATTCATGGATTTTGTTCAATGTAAAGTTCATTTGGTAATACCAAAGCCCCATAAGAAAAACTCAAAATCTAGTAGTGCATTCTTTTACACAAACAAACCTAACCAAACAGAATTTCATTGTGTTTTCTTTTCTATGTTAAATTGTAAACAATCTCATTTTCAGCATTGTTAACGATCAGAGGAAAGTAGAAGGTGCTGAGACAAATCATTTGAGCACTACTGAGGCTACCGTGAGGAATTGCATGGGGTATAAAAGATTTTAAATAGTGGTTAGTTAAAACATAATGATGTTCTGATGGCATGTCTAGAAGAAGCTAAAATACTTGTCACTTTCTGGAGGATTTGTTGATCTCAAAAACTCCCTTAGTTTCACACATGCTTTTAGAACAGATTTTCGTAATTCTGTTTAAGACTGTTTCCGTCTTTCAGTGTGAGGCAGTGGACCCAGCAGATAGAGCAGCAGATAAGGGACCAATGTCATACGGCTTTGCAACATTCATAGTTCCTTTTGCTTTCTCTGTTTTTCTCCTCTGCCTTTTCCTTGAGCCACCCTCCTATAATCCAATGCTTCTTTGCAGAAGGTCGTGTTTTTATCACAACAGTGATCCTCAGTTACATCCTACAGCCCTGAAAGGTTTTTCTGTCCCATGATGTACAGATGTTACCTTGCAATTTGAACTACAGCACACAAATCCTTCATAATTTCAAACTATATGGGCAGTAATCACATGCAATATGACATATCGTGTTATGGGACTTGGTGCAAGTTCTCACGTTTGGAGGATGATGCCTTTTTTGTGTTACTCAAGTCTCTAGAATGAGAGTAGCAATGCATGAATTCTATTTTGTTCGAGAGTTGGGTCGGTGGAGCGCAAGCAAACGACACAATGAGGCTCACACACCTGCAGACAGGAGTGTATAAATACAGTACGATGGTGGTGTGTGGTGGACAGAGGAGGAGATGGGTGAAGGCAGAGGGGATGTGAGGTCATCAGAGTAATAACATGACCAGCCACTGTTTGAAAAATGAGGAAAAACAACCACAGTGGACAAGCTGACGGCATTAACTCTCTTCTGTGGTTGACGCTACGTGTTCCAATTTTTCTAGTGAGCCAGGTATTGGCGTGAGGTGTGACTGCTGTTGAACTCTAGCCGCAGGCGATTTCCTCCCTCATGTCTTCTCCCACTTCATTCAGCTCGACGTTCTGCTGCAGGGCAGTGCTGGCCGTCTGGCCTCAGGGCTGTGGAATGAACTGCTTCTGTTTGAGTTCTTCTCTCCCTTCATGGTAATCAATCCCACGTCGACCTCCGGAATGACTCGAAGGCCAATAGAAGACTGCAATGTCAGGCAGACTTGAAGGAATGACATTGGTTTGTTTTAACCTTCACTGTTCCTCCGCTCTTTTACGCCAATCAGTTTATCTGGATAAGGAACGTGCTGAGGGGAGATAAGAGATATCAGAGAAACACTAACCTACGCAGACCTCATGATATCAGCCTATTAGTGTATTTGTAAGTATGTGCGTTTCCTGGCTAGGGGTGACATTGTTGCTACCTGAGGTACCTTTTTACGTACTTGGTCGCGCTAAAGTGCGTGTTTAAACGTGCAGGTGTGCGTTTGTGCACATGTGCGTTTATGAAGGGGGAGTTGTCATGTATAAAAGGGTTTTCCAGACAACTCGTCCTGTTTCTGACCATTTCGTGTGCATGTGAGGGAGACACAGGGTGTGCATTTGGGACTGGACCCTAACTGACAGCCAAGATTTCGGGGGTGAAGAAGGATCGAGTGGTCTGGACCTCCATTGATTTAGGAGAGCAGTCCCCCATCACACCTGCAACCATGAATAAACAGGTAGGAGAGCCAGCAGATCAGCTGACGATCACTCAAGAATAAGTATTTTGTGAATGTTAAAAAAAGGGGGGGTCGAGCTTTTAGGCATGCTTTTGGGTGCTCAAAATACACAGTCCATTTGAAGAACACACAGCAGATACAGAAGTAAAAATACATACGGTATCTATCTAATCAATAACGTCAAGCCATCGGACAGGTAGATTTCCTGCATTAACATATTTTACCCACTGCTGCCTGTGTTAAGGACACATACGACATGTTCGAAATGGACGGAGACATGGACAAGAAGAAGAAGAAGAAGCAGAAGAAGAAGGAGAAACTGGAGGGCATGAAGAGAGAAATGGATATCGTAAGTAAAGAATGAATAATTTGGCAAAGACTAGTAGTAAAAGACAGCTGTGGTGAGTGATAAGACATGTGAGACAGTCGTTGTTAATAGTTTTGTACTGTAAATATCTACCTGAATGATACTACCGTTTCTCACACATGAAAAGAAATGAACTCAGACTTTTAGTTCAGCTGTCGCACATTTACAGTGTTTCCACCAGTTGCAAACAACCAGCCATGAATAAATGACCTTGATTCACTCTGACTTGCCCTTTAAAACTCCAGCTTGTTCTCAGTCAGTGTTATCTGTCTCCTCCTGCAGGACGACCATGAGATAACAATTGAGGAGCTAGAAATGAGATACAACACCAGCGTTACCAAGGTAAGAAATGTCCTCTGTAATGACCTTCTTTCTTTGTTGTATTTCTTGTGTTTTCTTTACGTCCTACTTCTTATAGGTTTGATTTATTAACACTTATTTTTTTACTTTTCTTTTGAACCATCCTCAACTTTTCCTGTCTTTGTCCCTTCTGTGTGTGTCCTTCAGGTTCTAAGACAATGATGTTTCCAAGCTAATTTTTTTTTTCCCAAACATTTTCACGTATATGATTTATTTTTCTGTTCTCCATCCGCAGGGTTTGACCTCCACCTTTGCGCGTCAGATCTTGGAGAGAGACGGTCCCAATGAGCTGAAGCCCCCTAAAGGAACTCCAGAGTATGTGAAGTTTGCCAGGCAGCTTGCTGGAGGTCTGCAGTGTCTGATGTGGGTCGCGGCCATCATCTGCTTCATTGCCTTTGGAATTGAACTTGCGCAAGGGAACCTCACCAGCTTTGACAATGTGAATTACATTTCCATACAGAGTGTTTACCCCATTATATCACTGTCAAAACAGAGATATGAACGTCAAATATCTTTGGCTCCTCTCACTCCAGCTGTACTTGGCCATCACCCTAATTGCTGTCGTCGTGGTGACTGGTTGCTTTGGTTACTACCAAGAGTTTAAGAGTACCAACATCATTGCAAGCTTCAAGAATCTGGTGCCACAGGTGAGTTGCACATCACCAATAAAAAACTATGAAAAATGTTTTCTTTCCTGTCACTCTTTGTCTTTCTTCGTACGCTCATCTCTTTTCATCTTTGCTAACCTTACTCCGAATGTCAATAAATTAGCAAGCCATTGTGATCCGGGATGGCCAGAAAAACCAGATCAACGCCTACGAATTGGTGGTGGGAGACTTGGTGGAAATCAAAGGGGGAGACAGAGTCCCTGCTGACATCCGCATCATCACTGGTCAGGGCTGCAAGGTAGGTCACACACACACATTTTATATGTGTCCATATATACATATGGGCAAAGACAGATGTACTTGGTTGATAAAACAGAGGCTGTGTTCCTGATCTGGTTGTGTTCATTGGGAGGCTGCCAAACCCATGTATGTGTAAACATCAACACTCTTCCACTTGTTCTGAGCTCCCAGTCCACAGAGATTAAGGCCAGCTCAGCTAACTGAGCTAACTAGCTAACAGCAGCTATAGGCATGTAATGAACCTTTTGGGAATATACTTTGTGTTCCAGGTGGACAACTCGTCCCTGACAGGGGAGTCTGAGCCGCAAACCAGGAGCCCAGAATGTACTCATGAGAATCCGTTGGAGACCAGAAACATTGCTTTCTTCTCTACAACCTGTCTGGAAGGTACAGTGAACAGTACACACATGCATGTAATAGCCTATTGTGTAAATCGCTTACATGTAAAAATTCTTCAACTGGAGCTTTAGCCATGACTGTAACTCTCCTCTCCTCCCCAGGTGTTGCTACAGGTGTGATCATTAACACGGGTGATCGTACCATCATCGGCCGGATCGCCAGCTTGGCGAGTGGCGTCGGCAACGAGAAAACGCCCATTGCCATTGAAATCGAGCATTTTGTTGACATCATCGCCGGTCTTGCAATCTTCTTTGGGTTCACCTTCTTCGTGGTCGCCATGTTCATCGGATATGCCTTCCTGGAAGCCATGATCTTCTTCATGGCTATCGTGGTGGCTTACGTGCCAGAGGGACTGCTGGCTACAGTTACTGTGAGTGACTTCAACCACAATATAAATATGGTGTCTAGTTTCCACTATGTCTTTGACTATATGATCAGAGCTGGTGTAAAGGGGAGTTTTTAGATGATGGCACAACAGTATCAATGTGGTTCATCATATGTTCTGTAGGCTTGACAAATCTAACCAGTCTCTGTTAACAGGTATGTCTGTCTCTGACTGCTAAACGTCTTGCCAGGAAGAACTGTGTTGTGAAGAACCTGGAGGCCGTGGAGACATTAGGTGTGTATGGCTGAACACCAGACCCATCCGGCTCCTGACAGATCTGTTGAGTTCAAGGACAGTCCGTCATGCCACCAGGAACATTTTTAAGTGATCATTTCAAGTTCAAAATGTTTGAAATTTTGAAATAACCCTTTGATCAGCTTTACCATCCAAAATAAAGCTTTACGATCACATGCTTACATCATCAACTACAGCTCCTCACCTCACGCAGCACTCTGGGTTACTACCATAATGGGTTTACATGCTTTAGTGCTCAGAAAACACACCAGTTTTCTTATTCTGTCCAGTGCTGCAGCTCTGTATTCCTCCCCCATCTGAAACCCACTGTTTTATTTCCTGTCTCTTTAAGGCCCCTCCTACTGAATACACAGTCTGCTCTGATTGGTCAGCTCATGCACACCTGAGCTCAGCACCACTCACAACAACAGAGCAGCTGTGCTAAATGATTTCTTAGGTGCCAATAAGCAGCTAAGCACTGAATTATTCAAATGTGTGACTCTGTGACATAGTGTGATGTCACAAAGTCACAGACTACCATGGTAGGTGGTGCTAGTAATGAGGCGTTCTAGTAGCAGTCATTCCTGCGGGAGAGAGGAGCTTTTGTTGGAGCGAACTTTAATAGGTTTCCCTTGATATAAATATATAGATGTTTGGTTTCTACTCTGTGTGTTTAGGCTCCACTTCCGTGATCTGCTCTGACAAGACTGGTACCCTGACCCAGAACAGGATGACTGTCGCTCACCTTTGGTTCGACAACCAGATCCACTCCGCTGATACCACTGAGGATCAGTCAGGTAGACACACAGAGAAAAGCTTGTTAATATGGGCTGGTTTGCTCATTTGACCATTAACATGCGTTTTAAAGGGTGGATTGTTTCACATTTGAGTAATCTTTCATTAATCATGTGATTGTGTGGTTTCCAGGCCAGAGTTTTGACCAGTCATCAGAAACATGGCGTTCACTGGCGAGGGTGGCCTCCCTGTGTAACAGAGCTACGTTCAAACCTAATCAGGAAGGTGTACCTATCCCAAAGGTACAGTTCGAGTTTATCCTTGTTGTCTTTGTTTCTAAATTGTTACAGGGAAAGATCTGTGTAATTTGTGTCTGACTTTAACCCTCTCACACAGAGGTTTGTGGTGGGAGATGCGTCAGAGACCGCTCTGCTGAAGTTCACTGAGCTCACTGTAGGGAACATCATGGACTACCGCAATCGCTTCAAGAAAGTGGTGGAGGTGCCCTTCAACTCCACCAACAAGTTCCAGGTGAGAGTTACTGCTTTTTGTCATCCTTTGACAAACACTGGCAAATGTATTTTTTTTTCTCCTGTGAACCATCTCTCTCTGTCACTCCAGCTGTCCATCCACGAGCTGGAGGATCCTCTCGACCTTCGCTACCTGTTGGTGATGAAGGGGGCTCCAGAACGTATCTTAGAGCGCTGCTCCACCATTTTGATAAAAGGCCAGGAGTTGCCTCTGGATGAGCAGTGGAGCGAAGCCTTTCAGACAGCCTACATGGACCTGGGAGGACTGGGAGAGAGAGTACTGGGTTAGTTAGTCCGTTACTTAGTGCTTATTATGGCTTAATGTGACATAATCATGTGGCATAGTTTTCCCAAAACTGTCAGTTCCCTTTACCTTACAGTGCATTGGATAAAATATTGTTCTATCTGCTGTTTCTTTTCTCATTCCAGGTTTCTGTCACATCTATCTGAATGAGAAAGAGTTTCCCCGAGGCTTTCAGTTTGACACCGATGAGATGAATTTCACCACGTCAGGATTGTGCTTTGCTGGTCTCATCTCAATGATTGACCCCCCGAGAGCCACTGTGCCTGATGCAGTGATGAAATGTCGTACTGCTGGTATCAGGGTGCGTCAGCGTTACTCCGCATACACATGAAACAGTCCAGTATTGAAAAATGCACGTGCCATATCTCTTTCCCTCTCTGATAGCATTCGTTTGGATCTTTGGATTTCAGGTTGTCATGGTGACTGGTGACCATCCGATCACAGCGCGGGCCATCGCGGCTAATGTTGGCATCATCTCGGAGGGCAGTGAAACAGTGGAGGACATTGCCCAGAGGAAGCGCATACCTGTAGAACAAGTCAACAAGAGGTACCGTATTTCCTGCAGGCTTGTATTAGAGGCAGGCCTTTATGATACAGTGATGGGGCATTGCTGGAGGTGATTACAGTGTAGTTGTGACATCACAACCACGACTCTGAGCAGCTCAATACTTTCTCAGTATGGAAACAGCACTTACGCCTGCTTTATGTTCAATTTCTCGTGTGTAGGGACGCCCGTGCCTGTGTGATCAGTGGTGGTCAGTTGAAAGAGATGAGCAGTGACGAGCTAGACGACGCACTACGGAACCATCCTGAGATGGTGTTCGCCAGAACGTCCCCTCAGCAGAAACTGATTATCGTGGAGAGTTGTCAGCGTCTGGTAAAAAAAAACATATTCAATTCAACAATTAAAAAACAATCTGTCCAATGCAAGTTTCCCTTGAACATAATTAGAAAAATGTCGAGGCATCACACTGAAAGGAGACTAGCTTTTTTCAATACTGCCCCCTGGGAGGATCGTGAAAGAAAAGGCAGCAGGGGAAGACACTGCTTTGCATTTATTCATATCTTGTGTGTATGATTGGATGACATTTTTGAGGCTTGTGACACATCTTTTCATTTTCAACCCCCTCCCCCCACAGGGCTCTATCGTTGCCGTGACAGGTGATGGTGTGAACGACTCCCCGGCGCTTAAAAAGGCTGATATTGGTGTCGCCATGGGTATCGCTGGGTCAGATGCCGCCAAAAACGCTGCAGACATGATCCTGTTGGACGACAACTTTGCTTCTATTGTCACTGGAGTGGAGCAGGGTGAGAAGAAACTCTGTGTTTTGATAAAACAATCTTAGCTCAGGGTCCACTGTCTGGGAGATGGCTCACTTGTCATCACATGATGAGGTGGTCATAACTCTCACAATAAAGTGCCCGCTTGGATAAATGTATCCCAACTTTCTGTGCTTCCTTTACCCCTGCCCCTCAGACATCCGGTGTCTCCCACTGATCGATGAAGAGTTTGTTTGCACTGATTATAGTGAGCTATTCTGTTGAGTTGAGGTGAGTTGATGTGTGTTTGTAGGCCGTCTTATCTTTGACAACCTCAAGAAGTCTATTGCCTACACACTGACCAAGAACATCCCTGAGCTGACTCCATATCTGATCTACATCACTGTCAGCGTGCCTCTTCCTCTGGGCTGCATCACTATCCTCTTCATCGAACTGGCCACTGATATCGTGAGTAATTACTTTATAGGTACCAGTTCAGCGAGACAAGAAAATGTTTGGTCACAAAACTGGCTATTTAGTTTTTCATCAAAGACAATGATTGTGTATAATATTTGCTCGTGTTGTAATATTGTTTGATTATTCCTGTCTCCCCTGTAGTTCCCCTCGGTCTCTCTGGCCTATGAGAAAGCAGAGAGCGACATCATGCACCTGAAGCCCAGGAACCCTCGCCGCCATCGACTGGTAAACGAGGCCCTGGCTGTGTACTCATACTTCCAGATAGGTGAGACGAAACATACCGTTAGCTAGATACATTAATCTGAAGACTTTGCATAAATACAAAATAGACAAACATAAACAGTACCTGAATGAATTTCATGCTTGAAGAATACATCACTAGCCTGTTAAGAGACCAGACACACTCTTTTGTCCATGCACAATAAAGCAGTGTGAGTGAGTTGTATTACGATGAGCCACATTTATAAACTGTTAAACTAGTATTCTTATTTCTTCTGTCTCTGTTTTAGGAGCCATCCAGTCTTTTGCAGGTTTTACAGATTATTTCACAGCCATGGCCCAGGAGGGCTGGTTTCCTCTCTTGTGTGTCGGCCTGCGTTCTCAGTGGGAGAATGTTCATCTTCAAGATTTACAGGACAGCTACGGACAAGAATGGGTTCGGATCCAATCTTTGAGTCCTTTTCAAACTGTGGACACATAAATGTCTCATTATTGTTTCCTGGGTGAATATAATTGTGTATTTTATCAGCCCCTCACCATGTCCTCTCATCTCTTTACAGACCTTCAGTCAAAGGTTGTACCAGGAGTATACGTGCTACACTGTGTTTTTCGTCAGTATTGAGATCTGTCAGATCTCAGATGTGCTGATCAGGAAAACTCGACGTCTCTCTGTGTTCCAGCAAGGCTTCTTCAGGTCAGTAAAGACCCACCAACAACACAAATCACTCTGCATGACATTATTTTTTTGACAGCTAAAATTACTATTGATCAATGATACCCCTTTTTGTCATTAACAATTGTAAATAAAGAGCCCAGGGGGGTTGGACTGCTGATTGGACAAATGAAACAATTTAAGGACATGACTCTTGGCTTTTTGAAATAGACATGAGCATTTTTCACAATGTTATGACATTTTATGGACTAAATGATTAATCATGAAAATAATGATGACAATAAGCGTTAGTCAAGCCCTAAAGTGGAACCAGCCAAAAACAAAGAGTCCTTGGTAATTGTATAAATATTTTAACACCTTATCCTGTAATTTATTTTAAGTGTATATGGTCTTTTAATTTTGTGTCAATCAATTGCACA
Source organism: Acanthopagrus latus (assembly GCF_904848185.1). Classification (NCBI taxonomy): domain Eukaryota; kingdom Metazoa; phylum Chordata; class Actinopteri; order Spariformes; family Sparidae; genus Acanthopagrus; species Acanthopagrus latus. Next base: position 17,083,777 of record NC_051055.1, read on the forward strand.
TGGAAACAATTACTCCTGAAGTATTATGCCCTGTAGATTCCAGCTGAATGTTTTGTTATTTGTGTGTTTACTTGTGTGCAGGAACCGTGTCTTGGTGTCCGCTATAGTCTTCCAGCTCTGCCTGGGTAATCTGCTTTGTTACTGCCCTGGAATGCCCAACATCTTCAATTTCATGCCCATCAGGTAAAGGCACACAGCCTGTTCAACATGGTCACCATCTGACATCAGAGGTCAGACTGGTGGTCTGTATGTTGTGAATTCTGAGGATATGCACTTCATAAATATGGAACCCGCAGGAAAAGATATTTTTCCACAACAAATGTTTTTTCCCCATGAGAATAAAAAAAGAAGCTACAGCTGGCAGTCTAATATTACATGTTGTGTTTTCTCTCCAGAGTCCAGTGGTGGTTTGTTCCTGTTCCATACGGTATTTTAATCTTTGTCTACGATGAGATCAGGAAGTTAGGAGTCAGAAGATATCCAGGAAGTAAGACATTTTACAATTTAATATCCATTTGTCAAGCATAACTCACATCTCTCGGTCTATTCGTTGTTCATTAATCTGTGGCTTGTGATCCCTCAGGTTGGTGGGATCAAGAGCTATATTACTGAGACCAGAGAAGCTCTTTCATTCGTCCATCTGTCGATATGCACAAAAGCATCGCTCATGAACAGAATGCTGCAAACCCAGAGGACCTTACTCAATTCACCACTCATCTATATAACTTTGTGATCTATGTATTTATAGCTTAAACTGTCTTTTAATGTCAAGGGCCTGCCTAAATCCTTGTAACAAAGTAAAAAGGAATAATTACTGAGTGGTCAATGAATAATTCACAGATCTGATGTGTTCCAGCTCTTTGACTGTGGCTGCATTGTATTTGTACAAATAAAGAATTATATTACTGATGACACCAAATGGAGAACAAAAGTTGAAACATTTTTACTCAGAGGTGATGTTTGCGTTTGACTAGAATGGAATCAGATTCACAACTGAGGACTTTTTGTGAAGTTTCTCATTTGACCTGGCACCTAAGAGTACCTCATGTCTTAGAATTTACAGTGGAGCAGTTTGTTTTCATTTACATTTTCTTGGAAGAAATAATGTGTGGTGGATTGATAACAGCTTGAAGTACATGTGGAAATAAAATATAAAACCAAGATTAATACTTTCAAATAATTGTGTTTAAGGCAAATTATGGAAAGTGAAAAAGCTACTGAACATTTTATGTTTTTACTGAAACCTAACTTTTCAAGTCTAAGAATGAAGGTCTTTCAGCAAAACCTGCACTCATCTATTTTCAAAACAGACTGTGAGAAAAGGAGGCTGCAACCATCTGTAGGTGACAAACGTAAGCAGCTTTAAGCGTGACTGCACAAGCAGGCTCACACAAACATGAGATAATAATACCTGAAAATGTACTTATAAATAAATGTTTGATAACAAAAAAATGACAACTTTATTGTGGCATTTCAGTACCTTACTGCTGTTGGCATCTGGACTAAATCAGGATTTCAAAACAACATACAGACAGCACAAACCTGATGTTTTTTTCACATCTTGTGTGCATACAAAGTGCTGTTCTTCATACTCTAAGACCAGTGTGAGAAACCAAATCTTTGTAACATACAATATATATTTTAAATAAAGGCTCTTTCTTCCACATAAATCTAATATGCCATCTTTAAAGGACTGCTTTTACCATTTTATGCTTTAAAAAAAATCCTCAAATGCCATTTTAAAGAGGCTACACATTAAGCTCCACAGAGTGAAAATAAACTTTCTCTGCCCTTGTTCTATTCAACCTACCACACGACGATCGTTTTGTCACAGTCAAATACCCAAAAGATACCAAGTTCCTTCTTCCTTCTTCTCCTCTCTCTTACTTCACTTGTGCTTTCTCCGTCTGTGTTCGCTACTCGACTTTCCAGATGGCGATCTTGCCGTCACGGCGCGCAGAGCCACTAAGGACATAGCGATCCTCCACAGAGCAGAGCGTCTGGATACTGTCCGAATGGGCCTGCAGCTCCTTTGACATAGCGTGGGTCTCTGGATCCATCACCAACACCTGACCTCTCAGCTGACCTTCACACTGACCTCCGACACTGCTCTGGCCACAACAACCCACCCAGATCTTAGGGGAGCAGAGGATAGTTGATGATTGAAGGTGGTTAGTTATGCGATTTACTTCATGAGTAGTAGAAAATGACACGTGACACAGCACTACAGTTTTAAGTATACATAAATTGCTTAACAGAGGCAAAATGTCCAATATGATTATATTTCACATAAACATGACTGCAACTAACAAATGAATCACGGCAAACATGACTCCATTTTTCTTCCTCAATAAGCTTTGTGTTCCCACGAACCACCAAGAAACTGGAGGTGTTCAAGTCACATTACTGTACACATACTAACAAGCTAGCATTTGTGTATCCCAGCCCACCTGGTCCTTGACTCGAATCATACAGGTGACTCCTGAACTTCCGGGCAGGGAGATTCTCTTGGTTGGACGTCTGTAGTTGTTAGTGTCCCAAAGACACAACTCCCCTGAGTCTGCACAGCCCGTCCACACCTGACCTCGCTGCAGCAAACACACAAAAACCCGGCTCAGCCAAGGAAGTTGCTATATTGCTGTATATGTACATCAAAGTGTTTGAAGACATTGTAAGTATAAAAAACCCTTTTCAATGAAGTGTTTAATGTATTTCTGGCAATTTGCTTGCTTAATTAATAGCCATAATTTAGGCTGGGTATTCAGAATCACCTCTGGGATGACGATAAAGCTGCTGAAGCTGCTGGGTGTACTCCGCAGGTCATCAGGAAGTGACATCCGTCTTTGTGGTGTCCCACTCTTTTTCAATTCTACAATGCTGTCACCACAACCTGCACACACATGCACACGGGCACACACACACACACGCAATGAAGTACAGTGAGCAGCAATAAGATTTTAGTGAAGAGCAATAAATGCTACTGTCATTTATTATTTGAGTGTGAGTGTGAAATAAGTTAGCAGAACAACTGTTGTGAGTATAAAGTGAAAAGCACTCACAGCACCACAGCGTGCCATCGTGGATCTGTATGGACGAGAGACGCTCACAACTGAGGTAGAACTGCCGCTTTACCTTGAGACTGGCCGAGTCCCACTGCAGAATCGTCCCATCACAGCTGCAGGAGTACGTCTGCTGACTGGGAGAGACAGTTTTAAAATACTGGTTAAACACACATGCTTTCACACTGCTGCAGCCCGTCCATTGAAACTCATCATTACACGACTGCTGTTAATGTTCGAACCAATAACACTAACAGCGCTTGTGTCTCTACCTGCCATGTTGATCTCTGCTGTCCACTGTGAGTCCAGTCACTTCACTTCTGTGTTCAGTCAGCTGTTTGTTGCAGGACATGCTGTGAGTGTCAATGATGTATATTACAGAGTCCTGAGAGCCAATCCACACCTGCTCCTGGATCAATCCCAGCATGCAGTTCTGCATAGATGAAGATACATTTTATTGATCCCATGACTGGATTTCACTTATTACAGCAGTTCATCAGTCACGAAGTGGGAAAAAGTGAAGATACAAACAGTGGTGGGATGATGGTTTCACTGTCTAGGAAAAGGGCTCACTTCTTAATGCCCCAGATTTGTTATTTCATTGATTTACACTTGACTTCAACTTCAAATGACGTCACTTGCAGCAGACTTTGCACAACTCCCTCTAGAGCCACAGAGATCCTCTACATGACCTTTAAACATACTCTGATGTGTAAAATTGGTGGAGTTCTTCTTTAAATAAATATTAGTCCTAGAAATAGACACAACAGCAAGTCTGCTCTCACCAGCTGCGACTCTCCAACCTGGATGCAGTCGTGCAGCATGGACCAGCTCGCTGCATCAAACACAACCACCCTGCCCCCAGTGAGAGCCACCCACAGCTTTGCGTTCATCTCACCCTCTGAGTCATTGCCAGTCAACTGACCTGTAGAAAGAAAGAAAGAGACAAAGGCTGGGAGAGCAGGGAACCAGTGGATTGTGAGTGCTGACTGTAAGCAGTAAAAAAAAAAAAAACATAGTGCTCTGCAGGGTGGTTTAGTCTGAGGACACCAGCACCGTGAAAATGAGAACCCCCATACAGTTCACAGACAGGGCCACGGTATTCATCTTCAGTGAAAATGGCATACGGAGTTATTTGCATTTTACATTTTTCCTTAATAAAAAGATTCTAAATTACAGTAGTTATTAACAGGGACCTTGACAGAAATAATCAGTAAGTCAATACACACTGTACTCTATCTCACAGCACACCTCAGCCACTATTTTATTTGTGTTGCCTCTGACCTCTATTACTTTTTTAAATCCTGTTAATCTGTTGTATTTAATTATTTAAACTCAGATCTCTTCAAACCACATCAGCAGCCAGCTGATGCTTTTGTTCTCCATCACAGTGTAAACACAGGAGAAACGGGACAACTTTCATCCTGCCTGCTAATACGCAGCACAACAAGACCTATGCGTTTATATGGCAGCGCCTGCTGTAATACAGACATTTACTATGTATCCATATGCACTCCTTGCGCTTACTGATGCGACCCCTTGAAAAAGAGATAAAGCGGTTACAGACGATGACATGACATGCTGGTATTCTCAAAGCTATTTTAGTTACATGTTTTGGCATGTGAATCAGTAGAGGATCACCACAGCTGGTAGCTGCAACACAGACCGTCAAAGTTATGTCCAATAAAAACAACATGAAGTTCAGGTTTATAAAAACAGGAATTCCCCTTTGACACCATTTAACAGTAGATGCCTTGTGCCTTTAACAACCAATGTGCAAAACAGAAGCCGCTGTACAGTAAATAAAACTGAGAAAATAAAGCTCACAGAAAATGTGAGGCACATGATAATCTCTGCACTCTGACAGGCCTTCAGTGTGTAAAACTGATTATCACCGCACAGAAACTTCTTTCATGCCCCGAGCAGTAAAGGACGTGAATATCATCGAGAAAGACCACAGGGAGATATACCCGTTAATCTGGGGCATTATTGCTGCACACAGTACCTGGTGTGTATAGCAGCACATGCACAGTCTGAGGTTCAGCCAGGTCCAGTGACGGGTTGATCTTGTGTTTTAAAGTCTCTGAGGTAGTTTTAGGCACCATCATGGGCACTGGTGAGGGACAAACACAGAGAATGAAAGGACGCGAAAGAGAAGGTGAATGGAGAGGGGAGGGGATTAAAAGTTCTAAAGGTTAGTTGAAAAGTAGCTTTATCAAAAATTATCTGGCTTGTCTGTAAAAGATAATGGTGATCTAGAACCAAAACGTCTACAAGCAAAATTGTATTTGTGTGAAAAGAAAGAAACAAAGAACAACAAGAAGAAAAAAGCAGCATAAGCTTGACCCCAGACCTTCATGTTTGATCCTGTCAAAGTAGGCCAGCTTTGAGGCAGCGGTGATGGACCTCTGGGTCTGCAGGCAGCCCATGACAGCATCCATCAACAGGACATTGGTCAGAGCCTGGGTCATGTACTGAGGATCCTAGAGAGACAATAAATAAAACTATACGTTAAAGAAATGTTAGTATACTTCATCGTTGAATCAAGTGGGGAGAGCAAAATAACAAAACACATCGTAAACTGACTTCCATAGTCAAACAAGTAACCAGATCACTGCTGTAATTATCATATGCAAATTTGCACCATTTGTCAACCCTATATCCGCTGTAACCAGCAGCCAACTCCACTACTGGAATGATGGTGAAGTAACTTTCACCAGTCTTTACAAAAACTCACTCTACCATTATTTACTGTAATTGAAGCCAATGTAATGATCAAATTCCAGATGCTGTTTCCCTTTTTTGGTAGCACAGGAGAGAAACTGCTTTCAGGGCCTAGCAGGGGTTACAGACAACAACAGGAATAGTTTATTTTCACTTTAAGTCCATTTATTACTGCAACACAATAATACAATAAATGACTATTGTGGTCATGTGTTTCATGCACTTTCAATTTATAACATCTGAAGGCCTGGTCAACCAAAACACTTCAGAATATCTCCCTGCAGGCTTTGCTGTACCTTGTGTTGGTCGGCCATCTTGCGTCCAGCCCACATCTCTTTCACCACAAGGTTCCAAAGTTCAGTCTCTGTCTTCAGGTTGGCTTCAAACACCTCAGGCCTGCCGGAGGTGCGGATGCGAAGGGAAGGGATGCGAACAAGAAGAAATGGAGCGGAGGCAATCTTCACCTCCTGCACAGAGATGGGAGAGTTATTTGTTGAAATAAGAGTGTAGGGTTTTGAATGAAGATGCAAAACCTAAGTTAAAGAAAAAAGGATCACAGACACTTGACCTGTATCTCTCTGAACTTTGTGATTTCCAGATAGCCCGGTCGTCCCTCAGTCAGCAGGAACAGACGTTTCTGCGTCATGGCAATTTTACCGACGCCTCGGGAGGTCTTGACACACGACGACAGCTTGTAGACACACTCGTTGTTGTCAAGACAGTCTATGACCTCAGAGGGCAAGTTGACGTCTTGTGCCGCAGCCTCTGTCTCCTTCCAGAAGGTGTAAAAGTCTCTGAATAGTTCGGGGTCCACCTGGTTTGTCTCGTCTGTGGCAGAGAGAGAGAGAGAGAGAGAGAGAGAGAGAGAGAGAGAGAGAGAGAGAGAGAGAGAGAGAGCGAGAGAGAGAGAGAAAACAGGTGTAGGCAGACAGAAAAATATTTTCCAAGATAAAAACACAGTGATACATCGAGGGAGAAGAAAAACACGTGCTGAAAATATGTACAGAAATACACCGATACACATAAATTAAATCAGTTCCACATTCAGCCTCAGATGACTCAGAATAGTACATATTGTTCTTCACATGTTACTAAATGACTGTCTGACACACCAATTAAAAAACCTTCCTATTTGCTGATCAGTCCTGCTAGTCTGTCTGATTTTTTTTCCCCCAAGATGGCCATGCATGATTGCCTTTCTCGTGTGAAAACCATCAAAACAAAGATGGGGAAAAACACACTGGAAAAAAACAAAACTAATTAGAGTGGCTTCAAAGACTTTGTGTGAAGTGGCTCAGTGACCATCTGAATCCATTTCATGACCCTTGTGACAGGACATCGACCCTCTGTTTCCCTCATGTTCTCCATTTTTACAGCAGGTTCTGAAAATTATGTTGAAAAATTATGTCGTCATTTAATTCATTATATGAAATTTGTTATAAAAAATATACTCTTTAGTGCCGCTTTAATGGGCTCACTGATTCCTATAACCCACCCAGACAATTAATTAAATAAGAAAACCATTGTCAAACAACTAATAAGTGGTCCCTGGGAGGCCAATCTGACTCGACTCTACTCCCACTTGATGCATTAAATGGCCAGTCTGAGGTGAAGAGCTGTTATTTATTCAAAGAAAACATTAAATTTATTCCAACCAAAACAGTAAGTAATATAGCATTTTAAAGTCTTTGTCTAGTCACTAGACAATTATATCATTCACAGTATTTTTACTATGAATCTGTTCCCTTCACTTCAGCTGGACACTGGTTTGTGTGGCTGTGTGAGCATAACTAGACATTGAGTACAGACTGTACTTCATGCTTACAGAACAGTAAAGCGGCATAACGGATCATCTGAGGGCTGCTTGATCCCACTCTGTCAGCAACAACTCCTGAAATCGATTTGCATTCTTTGCATTCTTTTGGTTTCTCAACTGACAACAAACTAATTACTGTATCGTCACTTCTGAGTTCACTCTGTCAGCTCACAGCGCATCAAATCAACACTCCAGCATTTGTTGGTCTGATGTTTGATACTGAAAGCTTCTATACAAGATATCAAACATCGAAAGTGATCTCCAGACTACATACATCAGACTCTCCTCACTTACCAATAATGAGAGCATCAAATAAACGATGTATGGTGGCTACATCCCTAACAATCCCGCTCTCCTGGACACAACGCACAAACTCTTCCTGATGCAGATGCTTTCGGGGAAGCTTAAACTTCTTGACGTGGTCGTCAGGCTGCACCATCGGCTTTTCGTTCTCCGTCTTCACCTAACAGATGGAAAAAAAAGCCACGTCCATCACCACCAGTTCGACGGGACGGGAATAAACGTTGTGTAAACTGACAGACCTTGAGGATGAGTCTCTTAAGTTCAGGTCGTCTCTCAGCTTGATGCCTCTCGTCTCGGTGCAGCGAGTCCACGAGCCATGTGACCATTTGTGTGGGGAAGATGGCGGTGTCTGTCTTGTAGAGGTTCTGGAAATCACCCAGAGCGTCCAGTCGCCGTGAACACAATGTGTTGATGAAACCACGCAAGAAGTAGAATCTACAGAGGGAAAGCTATTCTTAAACTTTAAGTACCTGAAGTCAAAACCAGCATTGACCGGTACGAATTGAAATATAGATACAGTAATAAGTATGACAGGGTTGTTCCAGAAAGGATGAGAAAAGAAAAATACCTGGCCAGCAGAGCTGGATCTTCGTTTTGGGCAGAGAAGATGGCCTTGCCAAGCTGGTGGATCAGCTCACTGTAATAACTTTGGACGGAGTGGACAGACAGAGTTGCTGGGAAATCTGGGAGTTTAAACACCTTTACCGGCTTAGGAGTACATCTCAGAGCTAGTAGACACAAAGAGATAACAGGGAAAGAGAAAATGTGCGGAGGAAGATGAGGTGACAGCAAGAGGGGGAGAGAAACAGACAAAGGTTTAATCTTTTCCAAGCTATTTTGTCTATAACTTGACAGCTTGTACCTCTGCTTCGTCTAAACTTCCTCTGCAGTCTCACCAGGGTCAGGCAGGATGGTCCTGGTCAGCAGCATGTTTCTTTGGAAGCTTAAAGTCTGGTCGTCTCCGAGGTTTGGGAGGCTCATGCCCAGCCTCTTACTCAGCCTGTTTTCTGTAGCAGAGCTGTTTCTCCGAGCTTGAATCTCCTGCATGGTGGGTCTGCGTGGGACTTCAAGCATAGCCTTCATCCTAGATGACACATATCACAAACTACACATTGAAGGGGTATTTTTACAGCACAACTCAAGATTTTGCCATACAACTAGAGAAGACTGCAGTGGTTATTTGGCCTCAGCTAATTTTACCTCAGCTTCAAAATGAAATCAGAACTCACTGAGATCAACTACATGTGGCATAAGCGACTGGATCTATGGATGTATTTTCAGTGTACACTTAGTTTCAAGTTCCCGCAGAACTAAAACAAATCCAATACAACAGCCATGCTATAAATCCTACATTTATGAAGCTTACAATGTTCAGTTTTCATCAATGACAGACACACACATTGACTTGAGGCATATCAACATTTGGTTTGAGGCTTTTTAGAGGTAGGTTTAGCTACTCACCTCTGCATCTCAGTGCGAGTGCTGAGTTCCATTCGAGCATAGTTGTCCATTTTCCTGTTGAGACGATCCCTGAGGAATGAATGGAAGATGTGTGTCTCCAACACCTGGAACACAGCCACATTAATTAGAAAATAAGCACCAGGCCTAGAGTTCCATGTCAGATAAGAGTCAGCTAAAACGATAGAAAAAACCCCCTGCTGTTTACCTTCTTGTAAAAAAGCTGCTCAGATGGCTCTCTGGTTTTCAGGAACTCTTCGCTATTAAACACTCGATGTTCATAGTTCAGATGACTTCCAACATCCCTGATATAGACACAAACATGTATGTATATATTAACAAAATACATACATTTTAGGCAAACCATCTCACTAGATCTCAGTAAACAATGAACATTCACAAAACCTGAATATGTTGACAATCAGCTCCAGTGTGGTCCTCTGGATGTCATGGTTGAGGTTGTGCTGCCACGCTCTCCTCTGTGCCCGCTGCTCACTGATCTCAGTGCAGGTTGCACGCTTGCACTGATACAGGTCAAAGTGTATCTTCAGGGACTGACATCTGCAAAAAACACACTCATGATGTCTAATTTTTCAACAAGATTGAGAAGAAGCTACTGAATAATCAGAGCTGTACATCTTCAGTCCAAATCCATCTGCTGCTTTCTTTTAGTTTGTTTGTTTTGATTTCTGTATAGTATAATACTATCTAGAAAATAGCTGTAATCATAGCATTCTTGGCACTGTAGTGAGTACCTCTGGTTGAAGCACTCTGCAGCAGCCGGGGGAATCTGTGGTAGGTCAAGAGTCTCAGAACAAGAAGTGGAAACACTTCCGTTGTCGATGTCGATTAGGATCAGATCATCTGTTTCCTACATAGGGAATTATCAGAAATCAAATAAATCATTCCCCTCTTTATGAGCTCACTGATACGTTTCTGAAGTAAATACATATATGACATTATTTAACAAAAAAGTCCATGTTACTTCTGTGATCAAGGAAAAATGTAGTAAATACAGCCAAAAAGAAAGAAATGTAATATGTAAACAAATGTTTATGTTTTGTGGTCAAGAATAGACACAATGGCATTGTCATGCCTCTCATAATCCTGAATAAGACTGAAACAGAAGGCTTGACTCTGTCCTGCTGTTCACACTCAGTCATTTCATCATAATTTCTTAATTTGAGATGAATTTAATAAATGACAAAATTACCCAATGTACATTTATCATCATTTTCTACTTCCAAAACTATCTTTTACTTTAAGATTAAACTCATTTGGTAGACCATGGACTCACAGCAGCAACTTCTTCTAAATGTCTGAGATGGCAGCCCATGAGGAAGGCTGTAGGAACCATGAGAAAGTCCAGCATGCCTGTGGCCAGGACAGGAACATAAGGCTGCTGCCATGACAGAGGCTGGAAGAAAGATCAGCGAGGTATGAATGGACAAATTCATGCATCAAAAGATTTAAAGGACGAGTAGCTTGATGAGGGATTGTGGAGGACTCAGAACCTTTCAATGCTGCAAAAATATTCTTAAATCGTTTTTTCTTCCTAATAGTGGGGTATCATTTCAAACTAAACTTAATGGCTCGACTTAGATCAGTATCATAATATTAACTGGATTGTGCTACAACTTTTTTTCGCATTCAGTTTCAGCATCCAAAGATACACATTTATACAAAAGGGACTTTTATTTTCCTGAATATCAACAGGAAGTCTCTAACCCTTAAAAAGCTTCCAACTGCAGCTCTGCCCTACTTTTCCTTTCACTTGATTTTAAAGCCAATGTTTGAGTCTTAATGAAATGAAACAGCAGTAAAAACTAAATTTGATTTGATTAAAGTAATCTTAAAACCACAGTTATGTAATAAATTCAATAAAAATCAAACTTTAAAAATACTGTGCGCTTTCCAGATGTTTTCAACTGACCTGCAGAAAATGCAACAAGCTCTCAGCCACCAGCGTGAGCCTGGCCCAATCAGCAGAAAATAACACAACCCGCTGCTCCTGCAGGAGACAGGACAGCACCTACAGAGACAAGGGCAGAAAGCAGGACAAACAGAGAAGTGATAGTTAATGTGAGCCTCCTCCTGTTTCACTAACACAACAGGTGTGTGCGATACCTGCAGTAGCTGCTGTGGCCTGAAGCAGAAGAAAGGCAGATGGAGGTCTAAATCTACAGCTGGGTGTTCTTTGTCTTCTCTGGATGGCAACACGATGGTCAGAGGACGCAAGGTGAACATCTGCACAACATACATAGGTTCACTGTTCTTCCGTGAGTATGAATACATGTACACACATTTACAAGAATGCTACCATTACATATAGTAGTTTGCCATATCAGTAATCTGAACATGATAGGTGTTGGCTCATGATATTATGAATGTAAATATTTTTAGGACCAGTAACCACAGAGAATGGATCTTTATATAACTGCAGTTTGGCTTTATAATTAGAGTCAAATTCTCTAAACAAAGCAAACAAACAAACACACCAAATGTAGCTGTCCAGGCGGGGGGATAGGCACCAGTGCCAGCTTGGCTGCAAACTCCTTCACTCTCTCCTCCACGTCTGACAAACGACAGGTTCTCAGCTCGATTAACAGACTAACAAAGCAACAGAAACACACAGAGAGACTGAGGGATTCACAGAGCTGTAACGCCAACAAAATGTGTGATAACCAAAGTTTTGATCCAGTTATTTACAGAAAATCTTGAAATGAAGATGAATAAACACCAATAAGCATAACACCAATGCTATTAGTCTGCTGACAATTACATGGGCGCCCATGAACAAAAATATTTCTGAACTGAACATGGAAACAAAAACCCTTTTGAGATTTTATTCAGGCAAACAGGTTGGTTTCATACATTTCTCACCATGACAGACAATCTCTGAGTGCAGTGAAGTAAGGATACTTGGATATGACACAGAAACTGTAGGCAGAGAAAAGCTGAGATGACTTGAAGGACCCAGCTCCGTTCGGCAAGACAGACGTCTCCTCCTGTAAAAACACAGGAAAGATGATGGTGAAACTCCTTAAGTATAATCAACAATTATGGCCATTGTAGTGTATCTAAAATGACTTTGTCTCTGTGTTAGGTTAGAGATCTGCCTGGTGCAGCAAAACACATTTGGGATTTAGGACACTGATATGTGTGAGGTGTGATGTGTAGTACTGTGTACCAGTACTGGACGGTAACATTGCATTACTACTCCATGGGACTTGTTGCCAAAAACGTCAGTGAAAACCAGGAAGTGGAACTGTTCATCTTTCTGTTCTTTGGTTACTTGGAGTCCACCTGATAAAGAGGAAAAAAATATCAGAACATGTTAACATGTAGGCAAATCATGTCAAGTTGGTGCTACTAAATGGCTGAGGGATATGCATGCAGACAATTAAATATCTTAATTTTTGAATCACAACCTCAGCAATTAAATTATGAAGAATATATTCCCAGGTAATACCAGTCTGAATATCATATTTTTTCAGAAGATTTAATTATCTTCATGTTTTTTTCCTCATGACACTAAACTTATCCTGGTCTAAATGGAGACTTGTCTGTGTCCGTCTACCTGGAAAGCAGAGTTGAGGTAAAGCCATTAGGTCAATGTCTTTAGGAACAATTACATCTTCACCTCCTCCTCTTCCATCTGCTCCTCCACCTGCAAATATGTGAGGGGCTGAAAGACCATAAAACAAAGTTACATATATCATCAATGATAACGCAGGTAAAATTACCGGGTCAAATCAGAAACGTTGAGGCAAACAACATGCTTATTACCTCCATGGATAAAAGTATCGCACCAGAAAAACAGGTGACAGACCTTGACTGGGAGGTAGTTCCCTCTTCTTCCTGAGAAAGGAGCGCCGCCTCTTCCCATGGGATCTCGCTGCTTTGCCCTCAGCTTGCGACCTGCTGACGAAGGGAGGCGCGAGGACGTGCAGTACCTCAGGCTCCAACAGGAGGTGCTCTGGAATTCCATTATTGCTAATTTTCTGAGTGGGAGACAGGAAGGGAAGGATTGGCTGGACCTCTATTCTTATTAGCTCTGATAATGTTATATTAATCTACATTACACATATTCTATATATATGCCTCATGCCATGACTCATTTAATGAAAGAGAGAAGGGAGATCCTGAAACTCAGATGTCATCAACACTTGTAGCACATTATTTCAGTTGTCTGTGGCAATGGTTTCCGTGTTTCTTCAGTGCACGCTTATTCAAAGCCAAATATGTTTTTTCTTAGTGAGTAATAAAATAATAAAGTACATGGTACATGACCTGGTACATGGGAATCTGCAGACAATTCTGCCTTTACTAGATAATGACAGCTGTGATACAGTCAGGAAACATGGAAGAGAGAGGCTTAACATGCCAGGCTGGAATTGAACTGGGATTGTTGCAGCCACATGCTTCGCCTCAAGGTGTGTCAGGTTGCATTTGAAGGCAAATACCTGGTAGACCTCCCTCAGTTTGTCATCAGATGCTCCCACCACCACACAGGCTTCCAGCAAAACAGGAGGCAGACAGTCCACCATCACTGACACCTGCTCAGGGACCCAGTTGGACCAGCAGAACTGGGCAGAGGGCCAACTCTGACCTGCTGGATCACAACCAATGAAAAGTGACAGAGAGGCAACAGAGATCAGGAAACATTGCCAAAGAGTAAACAAACAGATACAGATAACAGACGATACATTTCTTTCAATTCATCTTTCTGCATGAGAGCAGCTAAATAAAGTCACAACACGACAGAGTGGTTGTCCAGCACATTAGACCCTGTCAAACATTTTCCCACCGCTGGTTTATTCAGAGATGTAGGGTACAGAAATAGCTTAAATTATCACGGCTACACAACGTGCACAGAACCAGACAGTTTAATTTGATTTTATTACATCAGAGACTACGTGGCTCCGTTATCATATTTTCCTAGTGTCTTACAGGTGCTGCACACAACTGTATAATTCACAACATGTGGCAGCTTTTTGAGACTTTTCTCCAGCGCTGCAGTTGTCCAGTTTTCACTCACACCATGAGTCAACCCTAAATCTACAGATATACAATGTGTACCTGCAAATTAATCATATGTTTCACGTCTCAACTAACCAAACCATAACTGAACCAATTTTTAAAAAATCTATCACGAAGGCTATCATTATTTTTCCTTTTTTAATGTATTCATATTTCAATACTGCCAGCAAGGTGTTTGGTCAAGTGGTGCTATGTTTTACCCTTGCTTACAATAAATCCATAAAATAACATCTGGTATAGCTCTGAACCAAAGGCCAAGTATCTAAAGCTCCTAACAGCATCTGGTGTGCATGGCCCTGATGTGACATGAAATCCTTTACACTGGCCCGATTAGTCCTGTGCTCTCTTAGTCAGGAGTGTCTCTAATCAGGCTACAGAAAAGGCTAATGGTAGCACATGACATCACAACTAATTACTGATGCAGATAAAGCTGCTGCCTGGATGCTCAGGAAGTTCTATAAGGCATAAGCTGCTTTTACGGTTTAAAAAAATTGCTGGAACTGACTATTTTTGCAGCGGCCTAAAGCTTGAGTGTAACCCCAATACACCTAACTTCCCCTGTCTGGAGAAAAGACATTTCAAATAGTCTGAAGCAATAGGCATCTTTCGGACTGTGCAAATGTTTCAATATATTTGAAAGAAACCTTGAAGATATGCCAATTCCAATTAGGATCTTTTGAACTTATTTAAAGTCTAGTAATGAGCAGATAATGACATCACTTTGTGAGAGAAGAACTGTCCCTTTATGTCAAGTTAAGTGTATAATGGTTAAGAAGACAGGCCATATTCAATACTAAATTAAATGCAGTATCCTTGATAAGATTTGAGGTCACAAACAATAACAAAGTTGCAAAGCAAATCTTAAATCAGTCCATATTCAAAAAGATCTGTGAGGACAGTCTGGAGATTTATCCATCTAATACACTGTGGGACTGATTACCGCTGTATGAATAGGTGTCTGGAACAAAATATAATTGTCAGCACTTTGTAAGCTTGTCATTTGAACTCTATGGCAACAGTGGCAACCATGAAGTGAAGTCCATATGAGTAAAGGGGAAAATAATGAGATTAGTTGAGCTCATTTAAGCCATGTGGGGCAGGAAACATGATGTCACTCATCATTTAATTAGTGCTTCTCAAAGCACATCCACATACTGAGATAAAGCACAAAAACATTTCCTCTGCTGCTCTTTTTTTTTGCTCGGCTGAGTCACTACATGAAGGGAGCAAATTGTTTTAAATCACATTTTCCCTCTTTCTCGGCATGGTCTCTTCTTGGAAAAGAAGGCTCATGTGTGCAGACGAGGGTGGATACAAACACACAGGACTTGGAACTGGGCCACAGCGAATGGTAACACCAAGCTGAGCTTAAAACAGCTGCAGATGAAGACTTGTCACAAGGTGTAAGTAACGTTAGTAACACACTACAGTAAGCTTCAATATTTATCTCTATCTTTGCTAAAAAATTGCTTGAAATTGTTCAACCACTGCAATAACCTTTGCCACAGCATAGCAGTCCTCAGCAGCAAGAAGGCGCTGCAGAACTGAACTGATGGCCCATAAAAAGTGTGTCACATGACCTGCAGCAACCCGTTTATTACCGGACAGAGGATCCGATACGATCGTCATAATATACATTAAAATTAGATGATCCTTGAAAATTAGGGAAAATTCCTCATCAAAGCCTCACAACAGACCCATTTAGTGTTACAACTTCAAAGAATATCAAAGCACCCTTAGAGACACGAGATTAGGAGGTCGAGCTTGCCAAGGAAAGTAAATCTAAATCAAATGTGCCGTTGAAAACCAGTGATGGACTATAACTAAGTTACTTGTTCTTTACGTGAGTGTTACTTGAGCTACTTTACTTCCACTTCATAACATTTTAGAGGCAAATATTGTAATTCTACTCTACACTCATTTTGTATATCTTAAGTTACTAGATACTTTGCAGATTGCATGCTTCATCATAGCCAAAGTAGCACGTTTTTAAATAAATTAATTTCACCTGTACTTGGTGTGTCGCACTGTTGCGACATCGCAATATTCATGATAACCCTGATATTAAAAATATATAAATGCACTTTGTGTTAATGATACACATATGACATTATCATCTGACTAATCCTGCAAACAGTTTTGGCCTTGTCTTTTGTTTCAGTCCACCAGTTTGACTTTTCACAAGTAACTGAGTAAATGATAGTTTGTTTGTTCTCCCTGTACACTTTCTTTTTTTTTTTTTTTTTTACAGTTATGGTTACAGACTCTCCACTGACCACTCTCGTATCTTGAGGGTTATTTGTTTGCTTAAATATAGCCTATATATATATATATATATATATATATATATATATATATATATATATATATATATATATATATATATATATATATATATATATATATATATATATATATATATGTAGATAGATGTACCGTATACAGTTTCCTTGACTAAGTTTGACCATGATAATATTTTAATTCTGACTGATCTTCGTGGCAGCAGATGAGAAAAACACTGACTCTGCTAATAAAAAATATGCTAAACATCAGATCCAATCAATCAATCAATCATCGCCAATCACTATACGTCTTTGTATAAAGTATGTCAAATCATGTATAATTTACTTTACTTGCACGTTTGGTACATAAGCAGATTTATTGAGAACATTACTTTTGATACTTATCTATATTTGATATCAGATGCTATAAGACTTTAATTCAAATGCTATATGGGTGACTATTGTTTTTATCATAGTAATATATTCACATGCTATCTTTACTTTTACTCACTATTGAGTACTTTTTACAAGACTTTTTAAAACTCAGCAATCTAATGTAAAGAGCTGAGGAGCAGGGAAAAACAACTACAGGCGAGCATTTGCACAAACAGAAGCAAATGAGGAAGACATCTGACCAACAGGACCACTTCGAGGGAAATAAACAGCAGGTTATGTGCACAGCAGTGAAGTGAAGAGCAGCTGACAGTCTCATGTCTCCAACTTTTTATCTCTGATTTGCCCCAGTGCAAACCCACGTAATTGTATCAAACAGAGGCTTAACCAGTTCTCGTGAAGACTGGCATGTTTAGACTGCAGCCAGTTATATCTTGAACACAGCAACGTGACTTTCTTTCACTTTTCCATCCTTTTTTCTCCAGCATTTACAAGAAGAATTTAAACCATAGAGGAACTGACGTACGTTGAGGTTTTACTTTAAAATGGGTCAGTTGCACTATACAACAAAACAGCACAATCATTGTCTATGCTTTGCATTCTTCAAGCTAATTTACCACCGCATGTACAAATGTGTCATGGTAGAAAACTTGTCATGCTCTTATGATCCCAAATAACACTTTTTTTTCACATTTAATACAATTTTGGTGTCATATTTCCGCGCATGCCGACACACCGCAGGTCTGAACAGGTTAGGAGGAAATAATTGAAGCATTTAGCGTTTAGCAGAAGTTCACTGTTATACTGCAGCTGCGGCATGTGACCGTGCGTCACAGGCTGCACAGGTGAGAGGATGCCTGTTGAAGAAACACTCTGAAGAGACGAGAAAACTAACTTGTCATTAAAAAGTTTGAGAATTCTTTCTCGGTTCACTCACTCACCTCCTCACAGACTACGGTGCGGCTCCTCATTCACCCCCTAGTCTCGGTCATGACAGCAGCCCGAGGACTAAGGCACCCAGTCCGGCCGGTGTTGTGACGAGCTACGTTTCCCCATCACGGTTCTTCCTCTCTTAGCCACGCCCCCCCGTCAAAACTGCGAAGGAGGCGCGCGTTCACGCAGAGCGCGCCTCCGACACCCTGTAACAGACCACCTGATGCAGGCAGCTGATTTGCATTATGGGTTGAGCCCAAAGGAGGTAGGCCAGATATATATTAAGCTAGAGTAGGCTATGCTATGTAGCTACATTTGTTGTGTATTAAACTAATTAACAATTTATATAATTCAGGTCCGGAAGTTTGCCTATGATTTGGCAAAGACCTACAATTGCAGGTGCCCCGAAACCAGGGCAGAGAACGGGATGGCTGGAGCCAACTGGTTCACAACATTTTTGAAGTGGCACCCCACTCTGCCCACAAGAAGCCCCCAGGCTACAAGCCTCTAACGGACAACGAGTTTCAATGAGACATACGTCAGTAAGTTTTTTGACAACTTGTTTTCTGTACTGGAGAAACACAGAATTGCTGCACAGGACATCTGGAACATGGATGAAACAGGTGTGGTGGAAATTATCTATAACTCCCTCAGAAACACCCTCCAGAGGCTCACACCCTTACAAAAATAAAAGCATTACAGAATAAAAGCACTAAATAAAATAATCTTTTTCTATACAGGAGTCACCACAGTGCAAAATCCTGAGAAAATTGTGGCCAGAAAGGGAGTGAAGCAAGTAGATGCAGTCACCTCTGCAGAACGGGGGACATATATTACACTTGCCTGTGCAGTGAATGCCTTAGGGAATTCCATCCCACCAATGTTCATCTTCCCCTGGAAAAAAAAATCCATCATTCTTTTACCAGCAATGGTCCTAATGGCTGTATTGTTACCACAAATGGGTCTGGGTTGATGCGAGTGGAGGACTTTTTGGTCTTCCTCAAGCACTTCCAGACTGATCGAGTCTTTTACCTCAACAGATTTTAAATGTCAACACACCTAGATCATTGATACTTAAAAAGAAAAACTTGAAGCCAGTAACACCCTGTGTGTTAAGTCAACAACAGCTTGTACCTCGACCTCTGAGGGTAAGGAGAGTAACATCATAATGTCCAAAACTCTCCACTAACATCACCCACACTAATCAAACTGTTGCTTCCTCCAGCAGAGATGACCCATGGTGCTGAAGTCAAGATCCACTCCTGATTTGTTTGCCTCTTTATCTGAACAGATCAGTTCCTGCTCATACTTGGTCTACGAGCAGCTGTGGTGATTCTTATATTTAGTGGGATCACCGTCTATTTTGCTTGTAAGAAGAAGAAATACAAGAAAGCTGAAGGCTCTGCCGTCCCTAAAGAGACGGACTATGAGAACTGTGTTGTGATGGTTGAAATGAGAAGTTCTGCATCTGAACTTTAAATTTCTGAACCAACACCTCAGTGTCGCCTCTCAGCTTCTGTGATTGGACACGAGTCTTCATGGATGTAAAAATAGATTAAAAATAGTCAAAATTATAAACTCTTCTTATTACTCTCAAATTTACTTCTTAGGAGCTCACAAACACCCTGCCATAATAAGCCTCTGAATGTTTTCTTCATTTGTGTCACTGTGGAAGCTCTGATTGAACAAAGGTTATGCGCTGTGACACAAGTTCTATGATCACAAATGGAGGTGTCTGACTTTTCTGTTTCATATATGTTTGATAGTTTCTTAGAAGAGAGAAGATAAAATGTTTTGATTTTTTGGTGTGTCTATTCTAAAAATGTTGAGTTGTCATTTAAAAGACCAAATTGTCATTTTATGAGCATATTCACACAAATGTGAAGTGTTTGAGTATGAAAATATTTAATTATTTGAATAATGTTTTTTTGTAAATTGTTTTAATCAAGTTTTAATTTTATTGCTTTATTGTTCTGTATTCAAAACCTGTCAGTCAGTCATGTGACATCAGTCAGTTCATGAAAGCTTCCTGTATGTTGACATTCTGATCATGAACTGTTCCTTTAATGACAGCTGACACCAGGTTCATCATCAGTATCAGGTGTGAGGTTTCCATCTACTGGTTCACAGAGGTTACTGCTGTTGCTTTTGTTGACTGAACAAGTGCAGCATCTACACACATTACAGGGTGGCTGGCATGCACCTTTAATATTGTGAGCAGCCAATAAACACAGAGAGGAAGAACAAACACACTGTTGTCGTGCTCATAACACCACTGCTGCACCTGTGTAGAGCCACGCAATGTAGACAGGAGCCAGACATGTTGTCACTGGTGTGGATTTCTTTTTACAAGAAGACCATAACACGAGGAAAAAAAAGTCTTATCACAGCTATGGAATATCAAATAAACCATTAAACACAGGAAAAGTACTAATTAATAAAAGATAATCAAGGAGCTTTACTGCTCAAGTTGCTTGCCTAAAACAATCTGCTCACTAGATATTGAGTGTAAATGATGCTTTTTTGTGTATAATACTGAACAGAAAGTATCTATAGAGCTGTTAATGTTTTAAGAATAATAATAATAATAATAATAAAACGTTCTGCCTCTCTAGACATTGTAATGTCAGAATGACGTGAGGAATTATACACATGAGCTTCAAACCCAGAACATTACAGAGAAATAGCTCCATACCACTGTGGGCCAACAGCACTGTGTGGTTAAAAATGTTTACACTATTTACAATCCTGACTGGGCGAAATTTTCATTGTGGTCAAGCCAGCCGTGGTTTGCCTTTGCTTGGTCAAATAAGCTGTACCTTTATTTCCAGTGCCCAAATGCACTAATGTTTATGGTAATCATAATGAAACTGTGCTGAAGAGCTGCTGTGAGTGAATTTGGGGCAGGCTGCAGTCTCACAACCAGACCCATGAAACATACCATACTTTTACAGTAATTAACTGACACCTTCAGTTTACTACCGGGAAGAATTACCATGAGATCCATTAAATATGCCTTTGTGATACCTTCAGTCTGAATGTATCACGAAGGTATCCTTCTGAATTAAGTAAAGGACGATGTGAGAAAAAAAACATCACAAAAAAACACCACAAAATATACTGCTGAACTTACTACCTCCTAGACTACTTGCATGCATAATATAAAGTACCTCTTATTATGTATACAAGTAGTCTGTATCTGCACCTGTATCTGTTAATATCTGTTTTTGTTTTGTTTTGTTTTGTTTTGTTTTTGACAAGAGAGATTACAGGAAACAGGATGCAGTAAAGAATCTCAGACCAGGACTCAAATCCATACCTGTCAAGTATCCCATTTTGGCCGGGAAAGACCCATATTTTACTCTTCTTTCCCGCCGTCCTCCCGTATTAGTATTTTCACATAAATCTCCCATATTTTAACCTGCATTATTAAAAAATAATAATACCCTGGGCCCAGGCGGAGTAAAAAAAAAACAAAAACAAAAACATTCCCAATCTGAGCTTTGTCACTAGCCTCACGATAACTGCCACCTGCAGTAGCCTACTACAGGTACTGTAGGTGGCAGTTGTCGCGAGGTTAGTGTGTGACGTCAGATGATGAGTGACAACACGAGAAAAAAAAAGAAAAAAACAGAGATGGATGATGGACGCCACGACAGAGAAGGCACTCCTCCTGCCATAAATACTGCGATTAGTGGGACAGCTAATTTACTTTTCTGAAGAGGAGCAGGGTGGGGCACAGTCACGCATTTTGTAGGATTTTTAACCGCCGCAGAATAGGATGTCGTTAGACAACAGAACTGTTTGTGCTCTACTCTCATGCGAAATTAACCACTCTGGCCCAGCCCACGGATACACTCCTTCCAAAACAGAATGCAAAGTCTGCAACAAATGTTTACAACAAATCACTAAAAGAGTAAAGAAAAGTTATGTGAAATGAAAAGAAAAATTGTAAAAGAAAAGCAATGTTAAATGAACAGAAAATATGCAAATAAGCCTTTAAATCAATGCTCTTCATATATACCCTTTGGTGTTTTCATTTAGGCTACAATGAATGTTCACAGCATGTCAGTGTCAACAAATGTAGGCTTGTCATTAGCTTTCTGCACAGCTGCACTACTTCCTGAACTTCAGCCAGCTCCTTTGTTTCCTGTCTGCCATTATTGGACAAACTGATTAATCCAGGTGTGCCTGCCCTCAGTAGTCACAACAACAATAATCAGACACACTGTGCATAAAGCCAATTGTAGTTTATAAGTGGTTGACAAGTGGTAATTTTAGCTTTCTTGTACACCTGTCTTAAAATGTAAGGGACACTGGAGCTTGGTTGGGGTGGCGGGACTGCTTGCGGCGGGCGCCGGAAAATTTCCCTTATTTTCAAATCCAAAACTTGACAGGTATGCGCAAACCCAGGGTGAAAGCCTGTTCACTGGATGCTTGCTGTACCAACTGGGCTAAAGAGCATTTCTCAATCCTGCACAAAATAAGTCCACTGTGTAGGCAAGTGGCCCCACCTCAAAACCCACAGGATTCAAGAAGCGTTTTTACAGCTACTGGATAAACACAAAAAATATATATACAAAAATATATCTTGATATAAAATGTATATGAAAATACAAGTCCTCTCACTGTTAAAACTTGACTGTCTGTGAGTCCTGTTAATAGCCCACAAAGTGCGTTATTTGACGACCTGAGAATGAGACTCAAAAATCAGCTGTCTTTCTACAAAATTGCTTTATGAGTATGCCGACATCAGGCAGTTAATCAATTGATTAATAAGAGACCTCCATAATGCATGACACTGGCATGTCTGACATTTCCTCTATAAGGTCTCAACTTTCTGCTTTTAATGCAAGATAACTTAATCTGTAATAATATATAATGTTTGATCAGCGAATATTTAATTCTGATTATATGAATCTGCAAAGTAACTAGTAACTAAAGCTGTTAGACATAGTGCAGTAAAAGTATGAATAATATAGTTAAAAAATCAATTTTTGCAAAATATTAAAAGTAATTTACGTGTATATCTACACTATTCAGCCGAAACATTAAAACAACTGACAAGTGAAGTGAGCATTGATCATCTTGTTACAATCAAATGTTCTGCTTGGAAACTTTGAGTACTGTCATTTCTGTGGAGCCTCTTTGACAGACACCACCCACCCAAACCCCGTTCAGACCAACTACACCCCGTCATGGCAAAGAACCCAAGGTGTCAAACTGGCCTCCTCATCCTCCAGATCGCAATCCAGTTGAGCATCCATGGGATGCGCCAGAACCAAGTTCCATCCATGTTGCGGCATTGGAACACAATGATCAACGTTATTTATTTCCCCTGTCATTAGTTCTAATGTTGTGGCTCTCAGTGTATATACACGTTAAAACCTTTTTACAAATACACTCAAAACCTCCACAAATAAACCCAGAACTTCTATAAATACTCAAAATCTCCACAAATAAACACAAAACTTGCACAAATACACTCAAAACCTCCACAAATAAACACAAAACTTCCACAAATACACTCAGAATCTCCCATCAAAGACTAAACAACCATAAATACACAAAAAAAATCCACAGAACTTAACAAATTCACAAAAAACTTCCATAAATATACACAAGACCTCCACAATAACACACAAAACCTCTACAAACCTCCACAAATTCACTAAAAACTTACACAAATACACAAAAACCTCCACAAATACACTAAAACATCCACAAAACTTCCACAAATACACTAAAACGTCCATAAAACTTCCACAAATATACTCAAACCTCAACAAATTCACAAAAAACTTCCACAAAAACCCCACAAAATCTCCATAAAGAGACGTGAAACTACCACTGCACTTCTTTCTCATCTTGCAGGTGATGGAAGGTTGAAAGGACAAATCATCAAGACGAACAATGAGACGAGATGAGCCAAACATTGGAGACGAGCCACCACAGAAGCCCGAAGGAAAAGTGTGAGTGTCTTTCACCTGTATGTCACAAGGGGGATCAAACATGGCTGATATATCTGTAGAGTACTGATGGTCACTGTTCATTTCTCCAGAACGAGAGCAGCCAGGAGCTGAAAGCGTGGGCAGAGGAACAGGATGCTGAGGACGAGTTGGAAGACGGTTCTGAACGGATTGCTGATTTCCTGTAATCAAGATTCGTGGACTGAGAGTTTGCATGGTTGGTGCTTGGTCCAGGACAGGAGAGACACCTGGTCCAACACGGTCAGTGCAATGGAGGTGCAAAAATTAAAGGCAGAACATGTGAGATGTTTCAGTTACTGTTCATTAATACTCTAGGATCGATAAATGATTCTAGAGGACAGTCGAGTCTCACTCACAGGTCGTTGAATAGCGACAGTTTTGGTTGGCAGAAGCCAGTGCAGTGTCACTGGTGGGACACTAGTCTCTCTCCCTCTTTTTCTGTTTGTCTTGTTAAAAAAAACAAAAATAATAATAAGTAATATAAACTGTATGTCTGTTTAGAGCAGCTGCATTTATTTGATCTCATTTATATATAATATAAATGATATAATCATATTTAATTTAACACGTAAAACGTATATTGGCAATGTTCAGCCGAAACATTAAAACAACTGACTAGTGAAGTGAGCATTGATCATCTTGTTACAATCAAACGTTCTGCTTGGAAACTTTGAGGACTGTCATTTCTGTGGAGCCTCTTTGACAGACACCACCCACCCAAACCCCGTTCAGACCAACCACACCCCGTCATGGCAAAACAAATTTTTCTCTGCAACTGTGTGTAACAGCATCCTGTTACGCCAGAACCAAGCCCCATCCATGTTGGGGCCCCTATGGATTGTTCTTGGCTCAGACTGCATCCAGTGGAAGCTCAGTTGGATTGAGATCTGGGGAATCTGGAGGCCAGGTTGACACTTTGAGCTCTTTCCCACGCTCCTCAAGTCATTTCTGAGCAGTTTTTACAGTGTTGCAGGCGCGTTGTCCTGCCGGGGGGGCACTGCCATCAAGGAGTGCTGCTGCCATGAGGGGGTATTACTTGGTCTGCAGCTGTGTTTGGGTGACTGGTGTTTGTCAAAGAGACATCCGCATGAATGCTAGGACTCGGGGTTTCATAGCCGAACATGGCATTGGAACATGATTGGAACAATGATCAATGTTATTTATTTCCCCTGTCACTAGTTCTAATGTTGTGGCTCTCAGTGTATACACGTTAAAAGCTTTTTACAAATACACTCAAAACCTCTACAAATATACGCAAACCTCCACAAATTCACAAAAACACCTCAGAAATATGCACAAAACCTGCACAAGGAGACGTGAAACTACCACTGCTCTTCTTTTTCATCTTGCAGGTGATGGATGGTTGACAGGATGACTCACCAAGACGAACAAGACGTGCCAAACAATGGAGAGGGGCTGCCACGGGAGCCTGAAGGAAAAGTGTGAGTATCTTTCATCTGTACTTACCAGGGGGATCAAACATGGCTGATATGTCTGCGGAGTACTGATGGTGACTGTTCCTTTCTCTAGAATGAGAGCAGCCAGGAGCTGACAGTGCGGGCAGAGGAACAGGATGCTAAGGACGAGTTGGATGACGTTTTCCTAAACCGAATCATGATTTCCTGTAGTCAGGTTTTGTGGATTCACATGTTGTCTAGTTGGTGCTCGTTACAGGCTACCTAGTCTGCAAAAGGTGACTTGCATCGTACCCTACCAGCTGAACAAGGCTTGAGATCTGAAACGATCTCCATCCAGAACTGAACTCGTGTCAGTGTAGGAAGCTTTTGGGCCAGCAGGGAGACTGAGAGAGCACAGGCTGCTGAAAGGACGGCTGGAGTTCACAGGCTGGGCACTGCTGAATATCTGCACGACTGTCTCCAAGAAGATGAGAAGATGTTACTGTGCGACAGAATGAATGCAATAAATGTCAAATGTCTGGGTTTTTTTTACTTTTAAAACATGGAACAATTAAAATGATTTTTTCTTTTTTGTCAAAAGACATTCCTTGTGTCATTTAAGATGTTTTCTTATTAAGTGTTCCCTCCCTCTTGGGAAGGTTTGTGGACGAACATCTGTTTCCAGTGGTGTAAAAAAATAAAGTCAGGTGAGGGTAGAGAAAAGAACCTCTCAACCTCATTCTCAGTGTATCACACCCTCTCTATCTACATTACATATTTAACATTTGAAACAACTTTCTTCTTTTATAAGACTTGTCACCCAGGTGTACAATGAGAATTGGACTAACTGTAGGTGTTCAAACCCTGTCCTAACATACCTGCTGGTTGATAAAAAGATTATTTTTATACTTTGACCAGGACACCATAGCAGCAACTATAGCTGAATGCACACATTTTATCTTGAAATTGTTGTTTTTTTCCTATTTGACATGTTTTTTAATCCTTGTTTTGTGGAGAATTACTTTTAAATTCTTTTATATTCTCAGAATATATACTGTCTCATAATATTTGTGCAACTGAAGGACTGAGTGATGAAATGTAATTAAGTGGCAAGAAAGGAAAACCATGCTTGTTTGTCTTTTTTTTTTGGTAATTAGATGGTATATTTTTAACTAAGCCAAGAGACGTAAATAACTATTTGAATAGCTTTCATCAGTAAAGTGATCAATCTTTAAACTCAGTAACTTCTTTGTCATGGTTGACCATACAGGTAGTTTGATCATGCTGTAGTTACTCACACTGATCTGTAGGTGGTGCCTACAGATCAGTGGTGGTGTTGACTGAATGAGAATTACTGTCCCTACACCTCAACTGAGAGGGGTTGTTTTTGCAAAATTCAGTTTCCTGTTCAGTAAATAAAAATAAAATTCCTGACAGGAATAAAAACAAATTAAAAAAACAGACAGGTCACTTGAAGTCTTGTGGACACGTTAACAGTCTCAGGGTATCATTATCTCAGCACCAACAAATTCATAAAAATGAATTATGACATTTCATGCTGATGTTTTATGAATAGGTGAAATAATATCACTTCATCTTTATATTATAGCCTAGTGTGTAGATTGTTTAATGTTCAGGATGACTTTTCGAGAGGGATTATCTCTGTGGTTTTAAGGAACGGTTTCATTAGATTAACTGCAGTCTGTTGAAATAAGTTTGGTGAATGTTGTCGTGAATTATAACAAGTATCTTTGTTCTTGCATATATTGGGTGCTATTAAAGACTCACTGTAGCACCATACAGAAGAAACGTTGGGGGATTTGTAGCTTGCAGTTGCTGTGATTGTCCTGGATTTTGTATCACTTTCTGGACTGTAAGCATGTTTGGTTGACTATCTGATGAGCTAAAGATATGAGTACTGTGGGTCTTTTTCATTTTTCTTCAAGATATATATGTATGGTTACAAGTTGAAATGGCGTGAACTATACTGCACAAACGTACACGCACCACCACTGACAATTGACTGTTTTAATTAAAAAATAATTTGGCGTATCGCTTCAATTTCAAGGATCTTCATCTCTATTTCTACTTTTAAAATCATCAACAAAATCGCACACATTCATGTAAGAATGGAAAGAAAGTGGTTTGTGAAGTGTACATGACATCCATACATACAAGACTGTCAATAAAACAACATATACACATGATGGTGCATTTATTTGCCTTTTTTCAAATACTTGGTACAAAAATACCTTGTCTCTATTGTACAAAGGTTTTACAGCAGCAAAAAAAAAAACACGCCAGTGATTGACTTTCAAACCAAAACATATCAACTTTAAAGTCTTAACATTTGTATAAAATCTAAATAATTTCACCCAGGAGGAACTGTTTTAAGATTGGCACTAAAATTGGATCATTCCTACCAGAACGGCTTCTTGGTGAGGTGAAAACATCTGTGAAATATTTAGACCAGCAAAGTTAAATCACTCAATGAACCCAACTAGAGCAACTGAATTAATTTACGAGGGATGGAAGCTGTCAAAAAAGAACAATCCTCTGAAAAAGTGTGGAGAAAAAAAAGTTATATATGAATATTTCTAAACTTTACTGGACTTGTCATGATACAAAAGTGCCTCATATAACTTGGAAAACTTCTTAAAATGACAAAATGCACTCTAACCCCTTGTCAAAAGGTCCTTAAAAAAAACAAAAACAAACTGAGAACAATTCCAAAAGCTCACAGTAACACAACCCGAGTCACACACATTTTTTTTTACAGGAAATTTGTGATAAATTAATTATTTTTATATATATACTTTGATAATAGATGTAAAGATCCACAGAATTATGTTTCATTTTTAGTACTTGAACATGAGGCAGTGTAAATCTTGAGGCTGTAGTCCTCAGTGACAGCGTTAAAGCAATAGATGACACATTTCTGTCATGACAGGCAAAGCAATGGCACAGCTAGCAGGATACAAGATCCAAAAAAAGACTGTTGGCACTGCTCTAATACCTATAAACAAAGTCTCTAAAAAGGTGCAGTAACAATAGACTGCTTTCCCTCCACCAAGTCCTAAGTTTATAAGTACCAGTGGACCCCTTTGTGCTGTGAAACAGAATCTGTGCAATGTTTTAACATGTGGCATTTCCTCTGAGTTGAAGCAACTGCTTCACTTGAAGGTTTAAGTTTAAGTTTGCATAGATCAGACCTTGGCCTTGCATAGAAGTGTCCCTCTCTACCATTCAATATGCAGCATTCCAGGATTCAGGAGCACTTTCAGACCATGTGATACTAAACCCAACTCACAAAATAATGAAAATTTAAGAAATAATCTTCAATAAGAATATTACACTGTATGCACTGCACTAGGTTTATGACAATGCCAATATGTTAAAACATGGTAGACTATGCGAAACATTGTCTTGCATGCTGCTCCCTGGTCAAAATAATCTTCTACAGACTCCAAGCTGGTGCCCATTCTGAGGTAAAGTGGAAGCTGGCAGTACAGGAGCTACTCATCAAAACTGTCCTTACTGTACAGCTGGACAGATTTCTACCACTGTCAAATGACAGGATGGCACACTGAACTAATTTGAGTGACAGTAACTTGGCCTTTAATGTGCAGTACAAACAGGGACCTCAATCCCTTTACCAACAACAGAGCATTTCTATAAAGCTGTTGGATTGAAATGCAAATCATCATACGATCACTCATCGTGAAGTAATTTCCTATTTCAACTGTATTTGGAATGTACGTTGTAAAGATCCTGTTGTATTAACGCAATAGAAAGCAAAACAAATGCCAATCTGCAATACAAATCACACTGAGACCGAGACCTGACATGTATATTCTGGCATGAAAGGAGAATATGGCGATCAGAGCAAAGAATTGTAGAATTTGTACATTTCTGTACAGGCGAGACACAGCCATTGTATGAAGGGCGCTTCTAACTGCACACCAGAATGCTATGGAACAGGTTTCAACATCAAATGTGACTTAAAAAAGTTATATTTAAACAATGTAATGTTTTGTAATGTCTACAACAACTACAGAAGGCTTCAGCTGTCACTTCTAAAATAATATAATATCAAGACATTCTCTTAACAGACTGGAACAAATATTTACATCTGTATTCAGTCAAAAAGTAACACCTGAACAACATTATGATTGTCCTTTAAGCAGTTACAGAGCAGCTTCTATGAGGGAAAATGTCATGTTTCATTATTTGGCAGCATTTGTGTGACAGTACCTCTCAGAAGGGAGACACAAAGTGCTCTGTGTGCTTCCCATTTTTGTAATAAAGGCTTACGTTTGTTTCAGTGGTCTGTATTCAAGTTTCAGTAGTCAAGTCATATTTACTTTTAAGGAACTAAATGGTTCCTTTAGGCTGATGTTCTCTGTGTTCCCCACATTTTAAAGACCTGTCAAGATTAGGCAAATGAGTCATCTGATTTATGATGAAGTATGTTACATGTCATTTTGCATGCAACTTTACAACAACCATGATATTTGTTATCTGTACTTTCTTCTGGAACTCCATGATGATGTGTTGAAGCACAATGAGCCTGCAGATTTTTAAAAATGGTGGGTTAATTAAAATGCTGCGAGTATTCCACCCAAATTCCTGTTGTTTTGGAATGAAAGAAGCAGGTCTAAGTGGGTAAAATAATGAACCTGAAACTCTTCCCTGCGTTGAAGCACTAAGTTTCTTGTGAGGTTCCTATTTCCTGGGCAAAGTTTGTGCGGTGGAAATGCAGCCTTTGTTTCAATAGTCCAACCAAGTTAGTGTCATGAGGCTCTTTTTGTTTCAATGGCTTACGTCTCTCCATCTAACCATTCAAACGATTATTTGTTTTGGTCTTGAGGTAGCAACAAGATAAGGAAAACAGTCCAAAATTAAGATCACTTTTTTTCTTTTCAGTCCCCCATCTAAGAAGACGATCCTTCCAGATCTATCCCATTTAAGATTTCTGTAAATCCATTTTCCCTCTTTCATCATCTTCCCTAGTATTGAACGTTACAAACCCTCAAGTAGCTTGAGCTTTGTGAGGATGAACTTGTGCAATCCTTACATGTTAATGTTCAGGCAACACAGTGATTCTTTGTCTCCTTCAAACCATCTCCATCATCTGTGAGGTTCAGCAGAGCCAACCTCTGGTCACTTGCCCTTTCTCCATTTGGGCCTGAGACTCCAGGTAAAACCACCAAGCCCTGGTCCTGCTCTGAGCTGCTGGGCTCCACATCAGGATAAATGACGAGGAAACAGGCAGTAAGGAAGCCAAGGAAGGAGCTCCCAGAAGCCAATGCAGGAATGACACGCACACTGCCAACTGCGTCTACCACAGATCCGAGGGCTGATGCAACCAAAATCTGGCTGATGTAGACCTGGAAAATAAACAAAGTAGAATGATTCATTGCATGATAATTGCTAGTATGGAATTTTGATATCTGTCCAAGAAAGGAAAAAAGTAAGAGTGCTCACCTGGCAGGTTAAGATAGCGCAATCGATACCAAAACCTCTTCTAGTATTTGCTGGACTGTGGTGGATGTACTGAGGAGAGAAATGGTGGAGGAGAGACTGTCACTCGAAATGTATCTCCCTCAGATCATCACTGTGTAGGTTTTTTCGTGAGTGACAAGATACAGAGCAAATACTACTATTTCAAAGTTGGGGTAATTGCAAGTCCTCTGAGGTACTGAGGTACCATGGCAAAACGACACACAAAAAAATAAATAACAAGGACACTCTCTGCTTCTTTCTCTCTGTAAATATGAGTGTACTGTCCATTTGTGTACTTACCTCTTTGATTTCATGGTACTGCCCAAGTAATGCATAGGGACAGTAGGAGATACTCATGGAGATGATGCCCATGCTACTGATCATCACCATGGCAACGTAAACATTTGGGAAGATGGCCATGATAGCAGTTCCTGAGGTTAAAAAGGGAAGGCATCATTCTGCTTACCCATTAAGACAACATGCAACTGCTTCCAATTCCACCATACTTCACTCTGTTATTGTCATTTGTTTATTCTTTTGTCACAACTTACCTATTGTAAATCCCAGTGTTCCAACAATGTAGATAACCTTAATGCTCAGATCAAAATTATCCAGGTATTTCTGGAGGATTGCTGAGTGGAGAGATGGAAAGAGAGAGATACAGATATCAATTATTTCAGAGTGTTGGGAGGCAGGTTAGAAAGGGGATGGAAACTCGAATTACCGCAGCGCAGTTTTATGCCCCCACGCTTTAGTCAAGCTGCTGTTTGAGAGCTGTGGCGCTGAATTATGGGCAGAATATTTTTTGTAGAATACTATGATGTCACAGTGCATTTAACCTCTGACCTTGTGGATATTAAATGTCATAACGTCATCATTTTATCCTATTAGACATTTGTGTGTGAAATTTTATTGTACTTCTTGTATGAATTCTTGAGTAACGACAGAAAATGTGTTTTTTGAGGTCACACTGACCTCAACCTCTGACCTTTGGCCACTAAATTCTAATCATTTGAGCTCTTTGAGTCATTGTGGACATTTGTACTACATTTGAAATAATTCCCTTAATGTGTTTTTGAAAGTTTGTGTTCACAAAAATGGGACAGACAGACAATCTGAATGTAAATCCTCCAACCATGGCTGTTGCCAGCGTGGAAAATATAAATAAAATAATAATAATAATAATAAAATAATATAATTAAAACATTTTAATTCATTAATTGTTTACCAGAGCAGAGAGCAGCAGTGGCAGCATACACAACCAGTCCCCAGCAGCCCATTTGTACTCCTCTGTTGTAGTTTTGTAGCTCTGTGGAATTAGCTGGAGCCTGAAAAAAGAGAATCATTTCAATGTTATTCAACACTTAAGTGGATAACTGGCACTGTAATGTTTGCATTAGGCAAAAATAACCTGATATGATATGCTGGGTTTATTCATCTATGTTCCCCCACTGTATATAAACTGGCCAATGATCTCAGCTGGCAAAACTGTCTTTAAACAATGAGCCACTGGAGGAAATGATTTTTTATGATGACATTTATTTCATTTTGTGTGCAGCCTGAAGGGGCCACAACTAACATTTCACTGTGTTTTGTAAATTGACAGTGAAAGCCCAGATACCTTAAATTGTGTGTGTGTGTGTGTATGTGTGTATGTGTGTGTATGTGTTTGTTTGTGTATGTGCGTGCAAACATACCTGAGGGTCTCCATGGTAGATGACTTGTCCCATAAAATCTGTATAAAACACAGCTTCCGCTATATATGAGAACCATGTGAGGAGGTGACACAGACACAATCTCCACAGCTGCCTCGGCATCTATCAAGGACAGAAAAAGAAAGAATTAGTCAACTACAACTTTAATGTGTTACAGTGCAATATTAAAGAATTATTAGTAAAGACAGTTCCAATTTGCTTCACCCTCAACATGGATAACCAGAGCAGTCGAACAGTTGTACCCCTGTCTGGTCCTTCCTCACTGCTGGAGCCCTCAGATGACAGACTGCTGGCTGACAGCTGCAACTCACGCCTGTCTGCACGCCGCTGGAGGTCACTCAGATCATTCAGACTGCGGGAGGTGGTGATGGGCCCGGGGCTCGAAGGTGCTGTTGTGCGTCGTAGTCGATAACGCTGTGATCCCACTCGTCCATAGTAAGAGAAGGTGAAGGAGGGCTGAAGAGCGAGAAAAAAGATCAGCCATTTCACATTTCCTAAATATCTTTGAATCTTTAAGAAACATTAAAAAAAATGGCAAGTGTAATCGTACTTGTCTGTAGAAGGTGGGTCGTCGTGATGATACTGAGGTGCTGGAGGGGCGGATTACTAGCCTGGTGGAGGCATGGCCTTTCATTGCATTAGAGTGGTCCACACTGACACCATTGGCAGCCTTGACCTGCAGGGAAAGGAGAGAAGCACACATGTACTGGAATGTATATTTAAGGCAGAAAAGGGGATGTAAAACACACCACAAAGGTTTTCTGTTTCATAAACTGCCTATTAATTAAAAAACAAATACGTTTGACATTGATGCTGCTCTGGCAATGTACAAAAAAAAATAAATCTGCTGCTGTAGCGGCTGATTTCACCTGTGTTTTTAGATGCGATCCCTTAGAGCCAGAACTGAAAAGTGAGGCACCGTTTGTTGGCCCCTTAAGCTCAGGCTTAGCTGGATTTTGAGGCTCTGAGGCAACCATCCTGTCATTAACAGCGGGTATTCCAGCAGAGGGAGACTCAATGCTGCTGTCTGATGGCTTGAAAACATCTTCGAGCCCCCCCTGCGTCTGTGGTAGAAAGTGATGCTCTTCTGGCAGGAAAAGTTGTCCATCTGGGTAGAGGTCTGCATCCATCTCGATAGTGGCGTCTGGCATGGCTAACACTGAATCGCTTTTACTCCGCACTCGCTCCACAGCAAGGAAGTCCATTTCTCCCTCCTCAGGATCTGATTCGTTATCTTCACGGGACAGGGGGGCAGAAATGTCTTCCTCTGCAATCACATCCAATGAAGGCAGCGTGTGGCCAACAGGCTTGAGAGACAAGTGGCTGGTGGACTCCCCACTTTCTTCAACTCTGAGCAGGTTGGATGGAGAGAAGGGTTGCTCAGGGATACTGAGCATGTGTAGTGTGACAGATACAATGAAGATGACACTTGCAAACAGGAAGAGCACCTGCTCCTGGGATTTAAATGCTCGGCCCAGAGCTGTGCCAGTCCAGTCCAGACCACCCAGCATGTAGCCTACTGCTCCGCCGAGCCCTGAGGAGACAGATACAGACACAGAAACAGATGTCTATAATTGTCTAAGAATAGCTGAGGTCTGTGTGTGGTTGTTTGTTCATACATGCACGTCTTACCAGCAGAAAATGCGTGAATATTCAGGGCCATATCTTGCTCCTCGGAGTCAGCAACATCAAGAAGGTAAGCTCTGATTGGTCCCTCAGAGGCGTCAGCACAGAAGTCAAGCACAACCACACCCAACACAGTGAGGACGATGCCAATCGTCTGGCTGCCGGGACTATCGCCAACGGAAAGGCCTGATAGAATAACACAAAATATACACAGATGTGGTTAAATTCATTACTTAAGTTTCTGACTTTCTCTGAAACCGTTAACTCACCTATTAATGATCCATTTAAAAACAGTGCCACTCCCAGCATCACACCTACACACAGGGCCAGAATGAATGGTCTTCTCTTCCCCCATCGCAGAGTACATCGGTCACTGGCCGAGCCAATCAAAGGCGTGAAGACGAGACCCAGGATAGGACTGAGGAACCAGGTCAAGCTGTAATATTGCTCAGGAAGACCTAGAGAAAACACAAATAAGAAAAAAAGGAGAATTATTTAAGTTAAAAAGGGATTAAGACAAAAATACCTGTCAAAGTGTACAACTGTTGGATCTGGTATGAATGCTATCATTAAATAATAAGCTAAATTTTTATTACAAACCCTGTCTTTAACTACGGCTACTGAACAACTGACTGATTGAATAATGCATTGAGATTCACTGTCTTAATACCGAATTACTCATGGACCAGGCTTTATCTTGTTCTGACATCTTGGTACAAAACTTAATCCAACCAATTCAAACACTACCGCTGTCATGCAGGAACTTGCCATAAAAACTTAAACGGTGGAAGTCTGAGGAGAGAAAGCTTTTAAGGTTTTCCCATGTTCCATTGTTTATAAAAGCATTGCACATGCAGCTCTTGCATACCAAAGAGCCCCTTCTGCTATTAAACAACTTCCTTTACCAATTGTGTTAAGAAAGGCCTGAACATTTCAGAGAATGAGGTGGCCTGTTACAACAACACAGACAGAAATATGCAGCAACCAGCCAGGAAAGTGGTGAAATCACCTTCAGTTGATTCGATCAAAAAAATTCATCTGCAGTGAAATCAGACAAAACTGTTGCAATCTGGACAAATGATACGTAAAATATGTGGGAGGTGATCAACTGTCATTTATCAGAAAAAAAACTCTGTCTCTGTTAAATGACAGTATCCTGATTTTCCACTCCTTATAAAGAAGTGGACTCCTAGATTCAATGTAAAAATCTGATGCATTCGAACACAGTCAGCTGGCCGAGTGAGTTGCCTGGTTCTCACGGGAACAACATGTTACCCATGCTGCCTTGCTCTGCTCCAGGCTTCCCTCTCGCTTAAGTCAACAACAGCAGATCACTTTTTGACAGTAGGTCATATATCTTGCTTTCCATCGTCTTTACCTCTCACTCAGAGTGAATGGAAATTTCAACTGAAGGGTAGTCTCCACTGTATGAAAAAGAGTATAACTGCATTATTAGTGAAACACTGAAATCTATCTTACCAAACAAGGCTCCACAGCATAACATATGAGTCGAAACATGAGCAAGGATGTGTTTGTCTAACAGGGCCTTAAAAAATGTTTGTCCACTGTGTCAAACACTCCTGCCATTCTAATAAATTATATTGCATGTAATGAATGTGTGTTTTTCAAGAGATGACCATAGCAAAGTAAATCTTGTAACAATACAGAGCTAATGTTTCAACTCTTCAAACTAGATGGGCTTCAACCAGGCGTAACATGTTAATGTTTCTGAGGGTGGTGTTGTCCAACTGTTGCAACACTAAATGTGAAGACCAACGAAGCAATAACAAGTTGTATGGATTCTAGTTTTTTCTTTGCTTTCCAGCACCTGTTAAAATGCTTTTTTTTCTATGTGTGTAGTAATCTGTTAAACTACTTCTGACCACTAATCCCATGCCACAACAGTCACTGGTTGACTATCACCCACAAATAAAGCAGCTAATTTCCAACAACCTTTTCACTCTGAAGGTCAAGCCTTGGACTCTGGGCTATACAAAGACAACAATCAATTTCACAAACAAATACAATGTCAGATGTTTTCACAAATATCCTGAATGTTTTTCTTTAAACATATCTTTCTTACAATAATGCCAATAGGGAGAAAAACAAGGAGACTAAAATGTGCTGTGTTTGACATTCTTGTCATACCTAGCCAGGAAAAAATGCTTTTGTTTCATTTCTGCTATGGGGGCGAACCTTACATCTAACTGTGCTAAACATGGGTTGGCTAGTGCTGGGCAAATAGGTTACATGACACAGTGGTGCAGCCTGAGAATCAATAGATCCAGTCAAATTCAACAGTGTTCCTGCTGCAGCTGGAATCCACACTGATGGTCAACTCTTTTTAGGTAACCTCAACACAAACCAAACTATTCTTATACATAGAAAATGAATGTATGAATGAAAACAATGGCAATACTGCCACAAATACATCACTAAGATGACTGACAGGATGTAAAAAAGGCTTTACACATTAAAGTATAAACACTAGCTTTGACACATCGTATAGCAAATGATGGTACTTTTACCCTACCACTCTGTACATTAATTGGTCAAATCGAGTGTTAATTCCAGTTCTCCCTATGTTTTCTCAATTTTCATGTTTAGATATCAGCAACAGAATGACATCACTTGACCTTTTGCCAAGGTGAGTGTTCAGTGGGAGTGTCTGTCTCTCCATATGACTGTGCCGCGTCTCCTTACCTATTTGCAGCAGCACCGGCAAAACCAGGGCTGTCTCCATGGCATAGCAGAACTCCCGTCCAAACATCACCGCTCCGTGCATTACCCAGCGATGCAGAGGGATGTGCACAACTCTGCTGACCTCCTCTATCTCCTTCTCACTCTCACTCCCTTCTGCTTCTTCCTTGGGTTTCTTCTTCTCCGGGAAGCCTGAAGCCTCACTCTCCTCTGCCTCATCTCCCATTACATTATGGTTTGGCTTCAGAGGAGCCATTTATTTTGAAGGAAGGGTGGTATACTTCAATAAATACCACTTAGTGCAACTATCATATAGTATTTTTTACTTATTTATTATATATGTTCGCAGAGCTGTACTTGTTACTGTATAATAAAAAACACTTAATGTCCATGGTTTTCATCTTGATCACTCACTGTGTAAGACAAGCTGAAGATATCCAGAAAGATAAATCAGTGAACATCTCTGCTGGTCAGAATCTTCTGGGCTTGAGGGGGAGGCAGGAGTAATCATTACCATGAGATAATGGCATACAAAAAGGGATGCAGAAAAAATATATTCCATACATTTTATCAAGTGGCCATCATCATGTGGCACGGCTGAGTAGCACAGTGGTAGAGTGCTGGTGTTCCTCACTGTGGCTTGCACAATTTCAAAATTCAGGAAAGGCAAAAAAGTTGTGCGCAGTTCCAGAGGTATGTGGGAGGAGCAGAAGAAGTGGGAGCAGGGGTGTGTCAATGTGTGTTAGTAGCTGAATTAGTTGCTCCAGTAGCTGTGTTTGTGGTACGCTGTGAGAAAAGTTGGAATAGGTCTGTGAATGTGTTTGCTGTGGCTGGTCAGAGTGTGTTGGACCTGGTGTGCATGCAGTGTTTGGATTGTGAGAGTGTGGCTCAGCAGAAGACAGTGTTTGTGTATGTGTGTTTGCGTGTGTGCGTATGTGCACATGTGTTTGTATGTGCATGTAAGGGCACTTCCTTGCAAGTCAGGGACAAAGCATGTGGAAAATCCTTGGCAAAGACCCACTGAGTCACCCAGCAACCTGCAGAAAAACAGACACCAGTCAGACAGTAAGCTAAACCCACAAAAATAGTACAGGGGGCAGCATTGCTTGATGGTGACATTGCCTGTCATCACATATTATCTAATTTGTTCCGACCCTAAAGATACAGACAGATAAGACAGAAAAAGGCACATTTTGGGGGTCAAGCACCAAATGGTAAAAGGCTCCCACATGCAAAAATATTTCAGCAAAGTTGGATCCCATAATAGGAAACAAAAAACTGCTGCCCTGCACTTAGGTTTATAGATGAAATAGACATAATAAAACAGATTATGGGAACAAAGGATCAACCAATTTTGCCACACCTTAACTATCTGAGATTACTGCAAAGCTTTTCATTCATGTATCTTCTCCAGTCTTTTAACCTCATCCTTAACCATAACCTTTAGACCACAAAACCGGCTGGTTATAAAGACGTCAGAGGCACGAGCAAAAGCCACATTAAGATATCATCTCTTATTACAACATCATGGATGTTGCATAACAGAGTAAGGACATAGCAAAGACCCGTTGTCCATAATCAGTCACTTTGTGCTTGTCTTTTCTGGGGTAAACAAAGGGCAGGTATAACAAAGAAAGGTTGGGTCACGCATGATTTAATGATTAAACAAAATAAACTGTGCTCTCAAAACACTTCCCGTAGACGCTAAACAGTGGCGTGATAGGTAACCTGATCCCGTGTTCCTAAAGTATGTAACCTCCCCTGTGCTGAAAACGCGTGTTTCTCACAGGAATGTCTGATGGATGTGTGTCTGGGAGGGTTGTTTGACCAGTCAGGACGTGTTTTTCGCTCAGGGGGCTGCTCTGCTTACCTGATATCTACCGACTGTATTGTTGTACAGCCTTGATAAATAACGATAACAGTACACTCACCTGACGCTGGACACATCTGGGTTAACTTTATACTGGGGATTGACTTGTGGCTAGCTTCGTTAGCTAATTTAACTGACGGCTAACTTTAGCGAATTGAGGGTGACGCAAGGAGCGTGAAACGTGTAGGTATGAAACTCAGGTAATTCAGCTGTGCTACCGGTCTCGCTGACTTAAGTAGAGAGTAGCTCTACTATGTTAATTCTGGCCATGTTCACCGTGTGAGGATGCCGGACACCTGACTGTGGCCACATTCATGCCAAGAGGTATGGACTTGAGGCTAACGTTACCTCAGCGAGCCAAGCTAATAAATTAGACAGCTAACGGTCGCAAATGAAGACGGACGGCCCCATTTAAAGTAGAGACATAAAGATGTAACATACCTGAGGGGTTTTACTCCGCTGAAGTCAAGTGAAAGCAGCTCCGCTTTATGTGCATTTTCGATAACGTGACCGCAAAAAACTATCGGTTTTGGGTTAGCAGATGTGGCTAACTGAGCATCTGTTGGACCACACTCACAAATCTCATTGGTTTCCACAGTAACAAAGAGGGGCGTGGACTGAAGAGGGCGAAAGTCACGTCATCAAGCCGCTCACCTACTGAGGGCGGGGAATTACAGTAATGATGGTTTACCAACAGTGTCATGTATTTTATCATCAATTAAGGTTACCAATAGGCATGAAATGAATCAATAATAATGTGTCAATAATTTGTGTTTCAAGGTTGACTTTTTGTTTTCTCCAATACAAACCAGACAGAGGAGGTCTAACCACAGTGTGCTATATTTGATCTTGCCCCCCCCATTTCTCCAGTATACTTTAAATGTGACATTTGACGAAACAAAAAATAAAAAGTTTTCTTAGCAACACATGATGCCCAACTTTGTTATAGTAAAACAATATTATCACAGCCCAAACATTCACAACTTCGCTCCCTTCAGTCATCCAAAAAGTTTCCATTTGGTACAGTTGTTTGTGGTCTCTTGCTTTTCCGGCCCCTTGAATGGCGGTGCAATGTTGCTCTCTGCTGGACACACAGTATTATTATTCCCAAACACTTTTTGAAGTGGATCCTCTGAAGTGATCATCATGTAATCCAGGAAATTACACATGGCCTTCCTTTTATGTAGGAAACAAGATACAGGCGTGGTCTGTTTGACATTATGTCAATCCTCAACTTCCTCTTTTGTTATTGTCAGCAGCACTCCTGTCCTGGTCATTTCTGCATAAAAGAAGTCACAGCAATCATTGTTCAGTTTGCATCAGCAACTGTGCCCAGCGCAACTGGAGGAGTGGTCTTCTGCACACATGATTTGAGGCACTGTAATGCAAAATGGTACTGGAATTTCATTTCATCTCATTTGTTGGATAACATTTCTTGTTGCAAGCTATTTTTACACCATTTTTAACAAATCATGCTTTTAAAAAGTGATGCAGATAAAGTAGGCCACTTTAACAAAGAGGTGGGAACATGCCCCCAGCATCCCCAGTGAAACTGACATCTTTGAAGGAAACATTTAGATGGCAGTAGCTGTTTATCAGCTTCACTGCTTTGTGCTTTCATTTTTAAACATGACATGGAAAAGTGTATTTGGACAAAATATTCCTGGCTTAATTTCACTTTAAAGGTAAAATATATATGTAGATATGGTCACATTGAATATAAATGTTAAAAGACTTTTCATTTAAAATGAAACTTGGCATCTTGAGACTATGATTCAAGTATTAATGCAAATCAAGTCAGTTGTGTCATCTGTTGTTTACTTTGGCAGCACACTGGACTAGCGCTTGTCTCACGGTTGTAAAGTCACAAGGCTCACAGTCATGGTAAGGTTTCTTGGCACAATAATAATCTTGGGTGCAGACTAACTTTGTCTCTTGTCTTGTAAGCGATTAAAGTAGTTATTCCAAGGTTTTTGCTGCTCGTAGGCCGTGGCTGTTGATCCTGAGCTCTTAGTTCTGCATCATCATAAACCAGTGCCGTTATCCCTCGTCAGCAGAGTCTCTGTATCTGCCACCTTTCCCCCGGCAACTGTGACACCTCAGTAATGCTCAGTTTTCTTCAGCCCATGTGTAAAATGATTTACACTGTGTGGTTCTTTTCCGGATCCTTCAGAGCAGTGGAAATCCTGGTCATCATGATCACATTATTGGTGATGGCAGTGGGTGTCCCTCCCGACCCCTTGGAGCTGTGCTGCATGCTGATGATGTCCCCGCTAGTCTGCTCAGGCTCTTGGCGTCGGAAAATGTTTCTCATGGTGGCCTGCGGGACAGAAAGGCAGTAAAGTTGTTCAGCGAATCGATGAGAAAATAAGAGAATTAATGAGGGTGACTGATGTGATGGATGGCACCAAAAAAGATGAGAAAGACAGCAAGAAATGGTTATTACCTGGAAATTATTTGTAACAAAGCAGTAGACGATGGGATCCATACAGCTGTTCAAGCTGCTGAGAGTGACAGTCAGGTGGTAGACGATCACATGATGAGGCATGTCGGGGTAGAAATACACCACCACCTGCGACACAAGGAGACCGCACAGCCATGAGGTCGCACGTTGTGTTGGATTAAAGCAGCAACATGTAGCGTGTTATCATCTGCTCATCTTGATAACACAGTAGTTCCCAAATTTTTGGCTTGTCACCAAGAGTAAAGCCACCCTTATGTCACCTATCGGTTTGTGATTTACCGTTTTGCAGCCTCAAGTTGATTCGACTGACTGAAAACCCAAGGGCAAGGCTGTTGTAGCAACTAGTGAATCACAAGGTACCCACGCCCTAAAGCATACCCTTCTTTATCATCAACAATTTGACCTTAAATGGGACCATAATTTTCTAAATGAACATCATGCTCTATTAAACTAGACTTGAAACTAGCGATTGATACCAGAAATGCAATAGAAATTGGTTTGCTAAGGTAATAAATCAAGTGAGAAGCAGGGTCAGTGTCTCATAAGCTTCAATATAATTGGACTCCTTTTTGAAACCAGGACAGTCGCCCACTGTTGCCTATCAGAAAGAATGCATGGTTATGATGATGATGATGATGATATCTCAAAGCACTGTCACAGCTAGCTCTCACTCACCTGTCTGATGTGGAAGGGTGTGAAGCAGACCGTGAAGATTATCAGCACTGTGCTCAGCAGCTGGACGGCCCTCCTCCTCCTCTCCCTGAGGACATACAGTCAAAACCACCACTGTAACATCCCAGCAGCTGTGAGTACTTTGTGTTGCAAATGTCAGTCTATTTTATCCCAGTCCTTTTCTTGTTTCAAAATTCACAAAACTGTACTTGTGTGTATCTTTATTGGTTATACCTGCTCTGCTGCATCAGACGGCGGTCAGCTAGTGCCCACATGATCCGCAACGTGAACACCACAATGATGATGAGAGGGAGGAAGAACTCGGTGATGGTGAGGAAGAGGAGCTTCGATAGGCAGCAGCCAGGGTGCTGGAAAGCAGTGGAAAGGAAGGAGTAGGTGACCACGATGGCAAACAGCCAGACGGAGACACACACACATTTGGCCACACTGGAGTTCCTCCACCGACGGGACGCCTCAACCTACAAGGACAGAAGAAACATATTCTGTTTGAAGTTCTTTATAGTTTTGAAGTCAGGCAAGTCAGATAACCAGCATGTTTTAGGCTTCAGGGAACCCACCTGCACAATGGCGAGGTAACGGTCCACGCAAATGCAGGTCAGAAACAGGATGCTGCAGTACATGTTGACGAAGTAGCTGAAGATGTGCATGTAGGAGCAGGTGAGACAGGCGCCTCCACTGTAGTAGAGCAGGATGCGGGTCGGCAGAGAGAGATTCACCAGGAGGTCCGTCACCGCCAGGTTGATGGTGTAGATGACAGAGGTGGTCTTCTGTTTGGTGCGGAAACAGAAAACATAAAGTGCGACTATGTTGAGCACCATGCCCACCTGAGGGATAGAAGGGGAGATGAGAACAGTTTAAGGAGTTTATGCAGACTGACAAGATGGATATGAACTTTGAAACTCCTATGAAGGATGTAAGAATATCTTATTAAACCACACTGACGAGATTTTACCTTTAATTTTACAGTGAAATACTGGCTAATAACTGCAGTAAATTCACAGTCATATACCATGATTACAGAAATAAAGCGGGGAAAATACAGTAGTTTGATGTAAAATGACATCATGATGCTGTAATAACATCTGGAGTCATTATAACCATTCCAATTTACAGTAAACCTTGTTGGACCACTAGTAGGCCCGTTAGCCTACTAGTAATCTAACGGTTAGATTACCGTTTTTTTGTTACTGTTTTTAATTATCGTCTTGAGAAAGAAACAGTACAATTTCACAGAGGCTTACTGATATATTCCAAATAACTACCCGTCATGTATTCCAAAAGCAAAATTACAGTAGTTCTTACTGTGAGAATTTACTGTGTGTTTGTC
Source organism: Acanthopagrus latus (assembly GCF_904848185.1). Taxonomy (NCBI): domain Eukaryota; kingdom Metazoa; phylum Chordata; class Actinopteri; order Spariformes; family Sparidae; genus Acanthopagrus; species Acanthopagrus latus. The sequence goes on from NC_051055.1 coordinate 17,127,075, forward strand.
AAGAGTGCGTGAGTGTTCCTGAAAAAAAAGTGCCTACCAGGAATATGAGAGAGTTAATGACCATCAGTGCAATCCACACGCCATAAAAGTCGTTATAGAGCCCTTCATCCAAATGAGCCAGTCTTTGAAGATACCCTTCCATGCCACTCCTGTTCCCGGGACTGGCTACCACAGGAAGCACGGAAAATGAGGTGTTGATAAAAAGCCAGGACTCTGTGCTGTTGAAGTTCATCATTAATAATGATGGTGAGGAGGATGATGACGATGATGACAGTCCAGCGTTGGCTCAGAAACTGTGGAACAAAAATCACACACACGTGTTCTGATAAAGTAACCTCTCAGTACATGAATGCATGCGTACAGGTCCTGTGTGTGCATGTTTTGTATATTTCGCGCACATTTAACTTCTCTAAAAAAAAGTATCTGTAATTTAGTTAATAAAGCAGATTCACACGCACAGACATTCCCAAACAATCCCTGTCTGTCTCTGGCCTCATCGTGGATGTTGCTGTTGGCATGGCCACACTGACAGAGCCACTTTAAACTGATATCCGATTTGTTTAGACTATTTATTTATAAAGTAACTGTATTTATTTGTGCCTATGGTGATGTGCTGTGGGAGGCAATGAGTGGATTGTATTAAGAACAAAAAAAATGTAGATTTGAACTCTTAGTGGCACAGAGCCTACCCTTTTCGGGAAACACAGAAATAACACATCTATTCCATTTCTGGCCGAGACGTGACCTTTGCATGGCAGTCTTAACATAAAAAAGACCCCTCAGCATGGTTTCACTTCATTTAGAAAGCTGCCAGCAGATCAGTTCTGAGCCCACAAAGAGTCAATCCTGATCCGTATGTCCTGTTTGTGTTTATTTACCTCCAAGAAAGATGTTGAATTCTTTTAATAACTGTGACAAACAGAGGGGATTTGGGGTAAACTGGATACATTCTCTGTGTATATGTGTGTGTGTGAATACAGGATAAATGTTATTTCCTGGATATTTATAGTTTCAAGTTTTGGGATTAACAGCAGCACAGAGACCATTACAACCACACCAACGCATTTATTGACTAAATTAAAAATCAGATTGGAGGAAACATCCACGGATGATTCATGCTCCATACAAGTGTAGTCAAGAGGAAAATGTATAGATTACTTCAACAGGGAACAAGAAACTGTCACGTCATTTATCATTAGGGTGTTTTTGCACATCTCTAAGACTTTAAGACCACATCTATATGCAAATATATGTTGGATATATATGAACTATAATCTATCAGGTGTGAATATTATAGACAGCAGAGGGCAGTCATTGACTGTAGCACATACAGTAGATAGATAGATAGATAGATAGATAGATAGATAGATAGATAGATAGATAGATAGATAGATAGATAGATAGATAGATAGATAGATAGATAGATAGATAGATAGATAGACATGAATAACTTTTTGTCCTTACATGTGTTTCCTCGTTAAATAACACAGCCCATCAAGCGGTCAATGGCCATATGAGGACAGAGCCTTTAGGGTCCATGAAGGACACTTATAATTACACAAGTATTAAAGTGCAGTGTGTGAAGGGAAGGCAAAGAAAAGGGTGGCTGATTTTTGGATACTTACTTTGATATATTCTAGATATCAACATGAAACTTCCCCAGTTGATTACTTACATTGAGACAATGTTTTTGTTTTTTTTTTATTACAAGATTTCTGACATGTTGTGTTTAAATATACAAATGAGCCATTGTCTCATTAAATACCCCACCAGTTTGCATACATCTCCAGAACAGAATTCTAAACATCATATCATGCCAGGTTCAAATTCTTGTTTCATATGTTGACACATTACAGTCAAAAGTTTTTACCTCTTTTCGTCACTCCATACATCAGAGAATAATGTTAACAGCCACAAAAATATCATTTTAAGACAGGGTGCAGCATAACATCAGATTATCGCTAACTGCTGCCAGCTGGAGCTGCCATTAGCTAGTTAGCTCAGTATGCTGTGCATTGAGTGGTACAGACTGGGAGCTTGGAGCACCATGAGGGGTTTTGGTGATTTCGCCACTAGCACAGGGATGTTGGACCGGACTGTTGCTAGCTGGTTAGCATGCTGACTTCAATAGACATCTCAACACATCAAAACAGATATATCTTCATTTTGTTGATGATTTTTGTGATTTTTTTGTTTTTGATTTTGTGAAGTTTTCAACTAAAAAAATGTATTATGAGAGTCCATCATTTTTAGCCTAAAACACAAGATGCGACAGGTGAAAAGGGTGAGTATGGATATTACCATGAAACTTACCCAGTAGATTACTTTCATGACTGTCATGTTTTTTGGTGTGTTAATTTATACAAAATAAATACCTTGTTCAATATCAATGCATGAAAAAAGACAAATCTTTTCACCTGTCATGTCTTAAAGATGTGACTGGGTTTGTTGTTTTGTTTTAATTTGTTCAATCAGTCCAACTCATCATGAGTCCAACTGGCATTTAAAACATAAAAAACCCAAGAAACTGTCAAGTCACATGGAGCTGTATTTTCCACAGAGCGTCCAAATGAGTGTGAAGCTAGAACCGGCTAGAGGCTGGTACACCGCTGTATCCCTTCATGACAAATGTTGTTTAATTGCTCATGTGAGTCCCGGACTGGAAAGGTTTTACGTTCTATGTGCTCGTGCCTCACAAACTAATCTCCCACAGCAAAACAATCATCCAGCTGATGAAAAAGGCTAATGAGAATAACATGCTCAGCTGAGGGTGAGGCGTGAATAATGTGATTCATCTGCATTAACAAGACCAGTACAGCCACAGAACGTAAAGACCACTGAAGAAAATAAATGGGTGTTTTCACAGTAACATCCCCTGATATTGTTCAGTTTACTGGAGCTAGTTCATCATCATTAACAGTGCTAACGAGTGTTATGAGCGTTGCTCTGGGGAGATTGTGTGTTAAACCACTTGAGTCATCTATTCAGAAACAAATGACAATGACAGTAATGTATTCCAGTGTTTTAATGATGTATTGTTGAAGCTGGTCTTTGAAACGATGAATGCTGAGACCAAACATGCCCCGGCCAAGCTGATCTAAATCTACAGACTGTTCTTTTTATAGCCAGGCAACAAGACATTAGGCTGTATCTGATCTGATGGGGTGATTTTTAATTTTGTCTGGGGACATTTCCCGTTGTTTTTGTTGAGACCAAACCAGCTATTTTTCACAGACAGCTGGACCATCTCTGGCCATGTTTGTGGCAACTAATACTGGTATTTTGGGCCAAAACGTTTTTTCCTAACCCTAACCAAGTGGCTTTTTGTGCATAAACCTAACCTGAGCATAAGCACAGTGTATCACAAGAGAGAAATAGAAAACAAATCTAAAATTGCAACATTGAGAAACGTTAAGTTTATACTTATCTGTGGTTTTGCAAAAATGTACTTAGTGAACTTTTATTAATTGGGTTTTAAGCTACTCTTTACATTTCCGCTTGTCACATATCAGTTCAAACATTTCTTGGACTGAAAAATGAATTAAATACCATTCAACCATGGCTAAAGTTCACGTTTAGTGCCCATTAGCAAGTACAAGCATGCTAAAATGCTAAACCGAAATGAGTTTAGTGGAAAGCACCATGCTAAAACTGTTAGCACGGCCATGGACTCTTGGTGATCGAAAGCTCAGTTCCTGCAGGAAAGCAAAGACGGATGAAAGAAACATTTGTGCTTATATTCGACATTCATTCTTTTCTTATTTACTCTAAATTATGTGTGTGTTATGTTGATAATGTGGCCTGAACAATGGCAGGCAAAATCAGTTTTGGGTAATATTAGCAAACCCGAATAAACCACTATAACAACTGTCGGGGCTTAAAAGGTAAACTCTCTAAGTAGTTATTTCTTTTCGCACAGACATTTCGTACATGACTGTGTTTTTTTTTTTCTTCATTGTCATCTCTTAAAAGCAGCACCGATGTAATACTGGAACGCGGGTTTTGTGCAGCTTCTGGTTTGACTCCGATGCTCCGATATCAATCTAATGCGTCACCGCTGCTTCTCCCGTTGTTGCTCTTCCTCCTCTCACATCAAAGCCTGTGGTGATGCAATGACTGTAAAGTGATACTGAGAGGGGAGCAGAGGGCCCGGAGGCCCGATCACAAATAATGCTGTCCAAATAAATTCCTGCAGCGTGGGAGTCCTGTTTCGGGTGGTGGAATGAATGTGTGTGAAAGTGGAATAAAAAAAATATATAGAAAGTGGGGAGAGGCAGGATGGGGCAGCGGGACGCAGATCTCACGCTGTCCTACATCAAGTTATAGCTTCACAGAAGGCCCCCGAAGGCGTTCAGAACATTTTGTTGCTGCTGCGGCTCTAATTTTAGTGAACTTGCAGTACAAGTCCACAGGGGCCTTTACATGTACTCTGATTGTTCAACATGTTACATGTTACGAGGTCTTACATTTGTACATGCACACTATGATTAGTTAAGTTTCCTTGAGTGAAACGTGAGCAAAAAGACCTTATTTCTTTTTCCTCTCCTTTAAAAACAATGAACTCCACTGCTGATGACAACTTACCTCTAGAGGAAAAAGGAGAGACTAGTCAAACCAGTAGACCAACTCCAGTTTGTGTGTCCTCATGTCCGTTCCTCATCCGTAGACTCTTGGTCCGTGTCCAACCAGGTGATGCTGGATCTTCTCCAGGTCCAGGATGCTGCAACTTCTCAGTGACCTGTGCGCCCTCGTATCACCTCTGACGTCAGCTGCTCTCCCGTTCAGCGTCTCAGTGAGAATTTCATCTCTCGCACGTCGGATCCGTCTCTCCTCTCAGAATCTCCAGTCATCGCCAGCCGTCAGGAGCAAATCAACACACCTCTTCAGATCTGCGCATCAAGAGGCGTCTCTGTCAGTTCTGTCACTCTGTCGGCCCGTCTGCTGTTGCTCAGCGTATTGTTTCCCCCACCAGATCTCTCAAGCACCCTCAGATCTGCCTGCGTCTTCCCACTGTTGTACATCTCACTCCTTTCGGCGTGTCTTTCTTCTTCTTCTTCCTCTTCTCCCCCTCTGTTAGCATCATCGTGAGCCCATCTCTCTCTGTCCCTCTTCAGGGACTCTGTCTTTCTGTTTCCCTCCCTCTCACTCTAAATCTTCCCTCGGTTCGGTCTTCAGACAGGAAGTCTTAGTATGTGTTTACATTCTACGGGGACACGGACATGCATGCCCATGTCCAGTATGCACACACACACACACACACACACACACACACACAAATGTTAACATGCACAGATGTATGCACACACCAGATATCCTCAGAAGCACATAGTAAATACATGACAAACTGGGTCCATTAAGTCCTTTTTCCAAACCATTAAGTATTGTCATATGGACTTGGACTAAAAGCATTACTGTAAAACACACATGATGGAGCCCCCTACATGTTCTCTTGTCACTGTGAAGCAATTTTTCATTCATATTCTTTCAACCTAGACAGATTCTTCTCAGGAAAGTTGAGGAAACTTAGGTCAGGTTTATTTATATACCACCAATTCTGCTAACCCCAAAAAATCCAGGAAACATAAACTTAAATTCTGCCTTCTCACGAGAGTCTTTTGTGAAGCAGCGCAACAACGTATGTTCAAATGACAGATAAATCTCTTTGAGTCTGTCAATGGGCTCAGCTACTGATGGTGGAACTGGAGTCACAACTGTAGTAACCACCGTGAAACAACACTGAATGTGCAGTAGATCATTAGAGACAGGACTGTGGAAAATATCATAGACAAATATCTCGAAAATATCGGTAACACTTTCTATGGACCACGGAGGCCAAAACTTTTTCCCTTTGGGGGCCAAAACTGAAACTTACTTTTGGACAATATGGGCCAGAAGCAAATACCTTTAATTGTATTATGAAAATGAAAAATGCCCAAGATTTCATGTTCCTCTCAATCGACGGAATTCCTGCATGAAGCATCCCTCTGCTCTCCGCTAAGTCAACCGTCTGGCCTGCAGGCCCCACTCTGAGCAGCCCTGGTCTAGACAAACAAAAAGGACAATAAAACCGTGTTAACTTTGTTTTGTTGGTGAGGTAAAAAAAAGAGAAATAGAGAATGAGTTACACCCAACCTTAAGAAAACCCCACCATAACCAGTATACAGTGTGTAGGTTTATTTCTATTTTTTATTTCAGTCATTGCTTCACGCAGACTTCTCTTGGGCCCTCCAAATGTTGATATTTACACGTGAGTGATAGATGGGATTGAAGCCAGAGGACGAGGATAGAAATCCCCCTAATTTGTGCCAGATTACAAAAAAGAAAACAACACAAAAACATGTAAGAAGAAAAATAAGAATGTTTTTTGTGATCAAATATGTATTGTGATGCAACTCTGGCGCCCTGTCATGTGCACTTCCACAGTGATGTATGAAAAAAAAAAATAAACTCAAAACCTTAGATCCAAACAGATCTTTTCATCTCTCTCCACTGAACACGAGCTACAAAACAAATCAGGCTTAACGAGTAATTTGATGTTCTTTTCATCCTGACACTTGTTTTTAACAAAAGTGTGTGTGTGTGTGTGTGTGTGTGTGTGTGTGTGTGTGTGTGTGTGTGTGTGTGTGTATCACTTCTATGGAGATGGTTAAACTAGTTGTATTAACCTTCTGCTGTGTGTGCTGTGTGTCTAAGATTAGACTATAGAAAATGTAGAGAAATAGTGTGTCATGCTTGAGGTCATTTAGATTGTGGATGTTATTGTGAGTGAAGATAAAGGAGGGGAGAAGAAGAAACACAGAAAAGATCTGAATGAGTGGAAATTAAATATCATATGTCTCTTTGTAATGGAAATTTAGGTCATACTGTATAACTGTTTTGCGCATCGCCTAAAGATATGAATCTACACACACGCACCTTACTAAAAGTTATATTTAAATCAGTCTCTTTGTGACGTGTCCCTGGACCTACGCTCCATCCATCTTGCAGAATGAGACAGGTTTGTGTCTCCCGGTTTCCTGTCGAGGGGATCATCATCGCTCACAGCTTGTCAGCGCTCCCTCGGAAAGATCCGGAATAACGGATGTCAGGAGGAGAGCCATGGATCAACCTGTTACTGGAGATGAGCAAAAAGAGAGAAGGTGCAGGACGGGGACAGAAAGGAAAGAAGAGAGAGGGGGAGAAGGGGAGAGGAGGGGAGGGTGTGAGAGACAGAGAGAAAGTCAGGCAAAGCAAAAGATGGGACGACAGAGGACGGAGTGTGTGTGTGTGTGAGTGTGTGTGTGTGTGTGTATGACTATAACAAGGGGCATCGATGTGTTACTCAGTCCAAGCAGGGGAGCTGGAAGTCTTTGTTTATGTCAGGAACCATCTGAATGTTGAATGTTGATGATGGACGAGAGATGACAAGGTTTCCGCACTTTTGCCCCCCCACCCCCCGTCCTCTCATGGTTTATTTGTCAGGTCAGGCATTAGACTGGTTGGATGGAGGATTACGGCTGTCCTGCAGCAAAAACTCACTGTTTGGTGCCGCTGGTGGTTTGTTTTCTTCAGCATGTATGGAGAGATGAGAAATCCATTAATAAATGAATACAACTTTAAAGGGTAACCCCACCAATTTTTACACACTAACGTGTATTTAGGGGATTTGGGAAGTACGACTGCATATAAAAGAGTAGCATAAAAGCCTGTTGTGGCTCCAGAGGAAGCTGCATGTAATTTGCTGAATTGCCTCCAGCGATGTCACTCAGTGGCTAAGTTGCATTGTGGGTAACGTAGGCACCAGCAGTCACAGTGCTCCGAAGGTCTAGAAGGATGCGAAGGTGGTGCATTCTGTGGATTCATCCATCTTTTCACTGTGTGGAAACTTATTTTCACATCAGTGATGTACTGCTGAACTTCCCTTTTTTGAAGGAGAGTCATCAACAGGTAGACGATCCCTCGCCCCCACATCCTGTACAGGTAAGAGCGGTTTGTGAATGAACTGTGCTGATGACTGTCATTCCTCACCCTTCATGAAACATTGCTGTGTTTTTTTTTTATTGTGTAGACTGTTATTTATTACATTTTCCCCCAGACTGTTCTACCCTGAAGTCCAAAGTTGGGGATTTACGCATTTATCGAGGCTCTGAACCTGAAGAATACAAAATTACCTGCACCATTACCTGCACCAGTTAAAGTTAAAGGCCCATTCCACAGAGAGGGAGCCTGCGTTTAACATAACAAGAGAAAAAGGATGTCAGATCATATGGATCCCAGGCAAGAACAGCTGCCACTGTATCAAACAGAGCTGAAAAAGCAACTCCCTGGATGTTGTAATATCGCAATCAGACTGTGAATACCTTTAATGTGAAATACAGTGTTAAAATACACCTGTTGCTCTTCCAGTCTTTTTATTTCAGGTTTTTATCTAACTTCAGAGTTATTTTCCTGACTGGTTCTCAGCCCTTCATGCTGATCCAGTGTCCTGCTGCATGTACACCACACTGCTGAGCACATTTCTCTGTCATCACTGTTACTATACATACACAGAAGGAGTCCATACCTCAGTGCCTCCAAGCTACGACGCAGATCTACAGATCTGCTCTGATGTTGTTTTTCTGCTGTGTTGGCCCCTGAACCAGGTCAACACTCAACTCTCCACTCATCTCTTTGCTCCTTTACCAACGATGACATGGCCCTCGAGCTCCAGTCAAAGCAGCGAAGTAACCCCCATCCCAAAAATGCCGGTTGAACTTGTTTGTTTTCCTCCAAAAATACCTCGCTTCAGCCTGGCTCCAAATCCAAACCAAATCATTTTTTAATCTCCAGCATTTCTGTTCCTGTATGTCTCGTTCTGAGAACACATACCTTCTTTTGACATGGTAGAATACATTAACCGTGTTCCTGTAGTGTTTCCAGACAGTTTTAATTCTTGCACGAGCTTCAGTCACAGACATTTAACACACTGCAAGTTAAGTTAGTGATCACGATCATTAGCCAGTGGTGTTCGTCATGATTAGGCAACCTATGAAGGCTTAATATCAAACAGTGGTAAACATCATTTTATCACTTTGCTACTGGGCATCTTATCCAGGGGCACAAAACTGTCTTTGTGAGTGTGTGTGTGTGTGTGTGTGTAGATTTGTCACCCAGAAATGTGAGGACAGGACCGTGAACCTGCATTCTGTCACGCTGACAGAGAATTAAACAGTCTGAAGCGAATCACAAGGTTTCTGTAGGCATGTGTGTACGTGCTCGGCGAGGGTGACATTTGGTTAAACAATCATCAGTGGGGGATTAGAGCGTAGATGTGACAAGACACACACACAGCTTTGTGGGGTACACGATGAATTGCAGAGAATCAGCTCACAGTCAAACCACGCCGACTTATTTTCTCCATCAGTCTCATTCTTCTTCATTGTTATTCTAAGAATTCATATTAATTCATAACAAGCATGTTAGCGCTCATGTAGGGACTGTAGGTTATCAATGAGGTTTGAGAAAATGCTGACCCACTGTATAATGAGGTGATTCATTTTGAAAGACACAACAGTCTCAGCATCACAATGTAAAATCATACTAAGTAATTTTCATTAAACGGTAACTCCACCAATTGTTCATATAAAGTGTGTTCTTGGGTTTGACATGAAAACAGAAGAAATCCTGTCATGTGTAAACACTTGCCTAATGCTGCCTAATGTAAAACAAATGAATGGGAGCTATGGAAATCTTTCTTCCTCTTCTGGCTCTGTGGCTTGTCTGGGTTCAGTTTCATGAAGAGAATGTCAGGCAGGTGTTATCTTCATTTGACTTGGTCCAACTAGAAATGCAATGCTTACTCACATGAAAGTATAATCAAAGGTCTGATGAACATCCTCACAAAATAACAAGACTTGAGTATTCTCTGAGTATTTTCAGACACACACATTTTATTTATAGACACATCATTAGACATTGGCAGAAGTCCAATAAGACAGTTGCAGACAAAAAAACCCCCCCACAAACTCAGTGACTTTGCGCATGTGATTGGACCTAATGCTGTACCACTGTAACACACTTGAAGCAAACAGGAAAAAAAACACACAAGAACACCAAACTTAATGCCAAATTAAAATGATATCTAAAAAAAAAAAAGGACTTTCATAAAATCCTATAATCATACATTCACCTTTTGCTAATGATGTTTCATCTTACAGTAAAACCTGAAATAATAAATCCCCTTTGGCTCCCAGAAAAGGGAAAGAGGAAACACAGTAAATCATATAATCTCTGTCATAACTTCTATAAAAGGCACTTGATTCATGTTGTCAACTTGACAATTGATAAAAATCAGTTACAGTCATTATACTGTCCATGCACACAGTTGAAGAGCAGCAACGCCTCTATGGTAAAACAAAGAAAGGGCTTTTGATGTACCAAATACAGGTTTATCCATTCAGCAATGTCAGACTAAAGTGGCTACCAGAAGTTTTTAAAAAGAAACCGCTAGAAAAATCACCTGAGTGAGATGCTGTTTTACTATATCACCACTATTTCACAGAAGTGAAAAACTTCTCCTTAAGTTAAAGTGGTATTTCAAGAATCAACATTTTTCTACAATTTCCACTTCAACATCAACAATAACCAATGATTCCCCAGACTGAGGAAAATGTTGTACCTGGCAAGACGACTGAAGTTGTTTAGTGTAAACATGCTATAATCAGGATGGGATCAGTTCATCCTGACATTTAGACCCTAATGATAATCTGTCATCTCCACTGGGCACTAGTGGTACTTTTTGTTTCTGTAACTGTTTGTTTAGGTGTATGAGTGAGACAAACTGGGAGAAAGGTGTGTGTGTGTGTGTGTGTGTTTCAGTCAGCCTCCTGTCTGTAGTGCAGGACGTAGTAGTCGTGGACGTACATCAGGACGGCGAATGGCTGACCAATGATGATTGAGATCCACACTGCAGCGTTGCCATAGTTACCGCGCAAGAAGCTGCCAACAAACCAGGCTAATGGAAGCTGATAAATTAAATACAAAAAAAGGAGATTAAATAAACACTTTGGATGATTGGGTTTTTAATGAGTCATTACGGTCTCACATTCTCTCTGTGTCTGTTTTGTTTTCTGATTTCTGTTGTCTGCGTTTCATGACTCAGCACAGTGAAATTAATAACAAACTAACAAAATCAGCAAAGTCTAAAAGACACTACCCATTGTCCTGCCATATTGCCTGTGAAACATCACACATACCCTGTCCTGCTAATGAGGTTATTAATTAAGTTAATGACACCGGAGCCAAACACTGAGAGCACCTTATAAAAATGTCCCACAGGAGTCAAAGGAACATCACCTACTGTCTTTATTTTGACTTTTAGTTTACCTGGGTTTCAGAAATAAACAATGGACTAATTGTCACAGTACCTCTACCTGTGCTGTACCTGTGCTCTGTACCTTTTCAAACAATTGAAAAAAGAAAAAAAAATATACACATTTTAAAATCTGCAGTACAGCTAATTGCCGATCATAGCCGTAAGTGAACCATGTGACATGGTTTGTGTCTTACCTGTGCCATCATGCCCATGAAGGCCCAAAGTCTGAACATCCTGAGAGGAACACTCACCAAATACTGAAACAAAAATCACATCAAATAAATGTTCTCTATGAAATATAAGCTCTATCTGAAGTGTCTGTCAATCACGTGATGATCAGCATTTTTAACTTTTGTTGTTGCTACACTCTAATCAAGGGCTCTGACATCAAGTAAAAAAATAAAAACAATGCTCCTGACACCCACAGCAGCGACTAATGATGGGTCGACCATTGGAAAGCCCACCCAACATTTGGCACATTTCACTGTGTACTGAGTTCTCTCTGCAGAGAAAGTAGTCTTGATCTCCACTCTTACCTCATGAAAGAAAGCAGACAAGAAGAAGACAGCTGATTGGCTGACTATTTTACTAAATCCCCTCCTGAGCAGCGGCTTGTAGAAGTGGCTGCAAGGCAGACAATAGAACAGATGTTGAAATGGGTTGGTGGACATACACTGGGAATCAGAAGTCAGGACCACAATTTTATTTATTTGTCTTAAAAGTCATTTAGTGTCTGTTTACCAAATAAATACTGCATGTTGAAATATCTCAACCCTCTTGTCCTGTAATCCTTCCTCCCTGACAGGAATTAAATAGACTTTAAACAGCATTTAATTTACTTTGTCTGGTTTAATATAACCGCACGGCATTCACTCCTGCTGCTTTGTTAGTGTTAGCGGGACTGGCTGCAGGCACTGTATTTATTACAACCACTTACTCTCTCACAGCCAGATGAATCACTTTCCCAAATACAACACTGGGCCTTGTTAAGCCTTGTGCCCTGTTTGGTTCTATAAATTTCATTGCTCCTTCTCAGCGTGTTAGTGTGCAAATAACTCACCGGAGACACCACTTGTGTACGGGGATGTTCCAGTTCTGCCAGAAATATGTCACTGACTCAGAGTTCCTGAAAGAATGGTTAGAAAAAACCAGTACTGAAGTACTTCATGGGCTAAATAATGGATCTAAGGTTGTTTGATCAATATTGATGAACATGGAAAAGTCTAAAATCTGAATTTCCAAGCAGGAAAATAGGAAACAACAAACATGTAGGATTGCAGTACAGTTAATAATATGATAATATGATGAGTGGTTATGTTTGCTAAATGTACTCCTCTGATTCTACAAAAAGCCCAAATGCTTTTAACCACTACACAACAGGAGTTTTTACTGAAATGGTCTACCATGCATGCTGACATACACTTTTAGTGCACACAGTAACTCTGAACTGTACAGACTCAGTCAATCCTTCGTCGCAGCCCACCACACCTCATTCCAGGTATAAGCTACACACACAGAAACTTACCACCAGTCCTTGTAGAACTGTCTGTCTCCAAAGCACAGCAGTTCAGCAGTGAAGTTCATAGACGAGTGGAAGAACCAGTAGAAAAACATCAGCCACAGCAAGTGATTAGGAACCTGGAGAAAGGTTGGAGAAAGGGAAACAAACCAGAATAAAATGTATGACTTTGAAACATTTAAGAGGAGATCTCCAAACTGACTGCAAGCAAAAGTGTCAACACAGTCATGAAACCATTAGTTTATCATTATAATATAAATGATAAAACGTGATATCGAGTATAAACCCTGGAAAACGTATTCTGTGTAATAGCAACATTTGGAAAGATCTCAGTGAAACATATGTAATGCATTGTAATAATGCATTTATTGAAAAAAAATGTCAAATCTTACTGAGTATATTCGTCTAATTTCGATCCATACATTATGAATACAATAAACAATCAGATAGACAGTAACATTTCAGTGTCATATGCGGACTTGCTTTTAGTCCATTTCACTGATTGGAGGATTTTTTTTTTTACTTATTAAAAGCATGAACCCCCTTTCCATTGTTCCATCTTTTTGAGCACAGCTGTACCAGACGGAGCAGGCATGAAGACAGATGTAAAAGTTTCTGCATGAAGTATTTAAATATGTTGTATTTACTCACAGCTAATCTTAGAAGTCTCTCAGTCATCCTGGACAGATCCATGTCCTACAGAGCAGAGAGACACAGATTAACAAACATGACACCATGCTGTTTTATGCAGAATAAGCTTCAATGTCACTCTTTATTCCTCACCTCTAATGGTTTCATGGAACTCTGAATGATGGGAATCATCCACTGATAGAAAGACAGTAAAAGCAGTGGTAAGTCATTTTTAGACGTGTGCTGTAAATTGCAATTTTTTTTATATTGACCTAATGCGTAAAACATTTTGCAAGGAAATCTGGAAAAAAAGACAAGATAAGCATAAGATTTATAATGAATAAAGAAGTAATGACATTAAAAAACCTGAATAGAGAATGAGCAGACAAATATACCAATACACATCAGTTTTGGATTAAATTGTAAGTCCTTACCTGTTGAGTGAGAGCAACTAACAACTGGGTGAAGAACAGCTGGAGACAAAACACACATGAATAGAGTGAATGACATGTTTTTTGATGGTGAAGCTTTTTAATTTTTTAAGTTACGTATCATTACTGTTCTTTGACTGTCATCACGCCTCCAGATCTCAGCATTAAACTTGATTTGTAAATTAGACCTAATGTTTCCCTTAAAAACTCACTTTAAAATTAATGTATAATCCTCTTCACTATCATGCAGGGTAAACATTATGCTTTTACCATCTGTGCAGGTGTACTTGCTCTCAAGCACTTTGTTTATGAGATGCTTGTGAAAATGTGAGAGCACTCACAAAAAAACACATAGCTATGACATTTTCCCTCACCATCTCAAACAGTCTCCTCAGCAGGAAACCCATGCGGATGTTAGGCGAGCGAGGGAAGTTGAGTTCATAGCACAGAGTCGGAGCAAAGACAAAATAGTACATGTCTACGAAGATGGAGAGGTGGTCAGTGAGACAGCAAGTACAAAATATGTGACACAATGAAACACATGAAAAAGAGGATGTGGTACATTAATATTATTACATATTAATCAAGTTTCTAATAAGATGTGTTCAAGTACCTCTGATGGTGAGGTTGCCAGGGTAACACACTTTACGGTCGTGTCCACTGAGGTGCTGTGCTGACGGACCTGTGGGAAAAATAAATGCACAAACACACATGACATTGCAAACTGCATGTGAGGTAACATTTTATATGCCATCCAAGAGTAAGGAGCTGCAATATCAAGTTTCTGCCATAAGATGTCACTGTAACAGCATCAGCAATGGACCACAAAAGCATTTATAACATCCAGAAACTGACCTTAAAATTCACAAAGGTCTTGAAATAATTTGCCAAAATATGTCTGCGTGTGCATGTCTGTTGTCTGACTTACAAGATAGTGACCTGGCCAGTTTTTTGGCATTGAAGGTGCTCAGCTCTCTGCACCACATGTTGACGTCCTTATAGGAGTATAGCTTCAGAGAGAGGATGGTGTAGGTGCCAAGAACAAACGCACCACCAACTGAGAAAGAGAGAGAAGAACAGATGATAGTTAGAGCACTGAAGCTGTAGTGTGAGAACGTGTGGTCACGTGATATACTGTAGTGGCTCTAAGTATGGCAAGGTGGGAAGCAGAGAAGAAGGCCAGGGTATAAAACAGTGACGTGGAGAGGAGGAGGGGACAGGAAAAGAGAGAAAGGGAGAATGTGAGGAAAAAGTGTGAGACAGAGGATGGAGGGGGAACACAGGGACAGGATGGAAGGAGATAAACACACACAGAGAAAAGGGAGGATTGAGAGAGTGAAAAAAAGGAAGGGAAAGAGAGAGATAGAGAGAGAGAGGTCATCATCTGATCTTGAACAAACAGCAAAACAAGCGTAGTAAAATAAATCATCTCAACTCAAAAGTATGAGAGCAGCCTAACTGTGCCAAGGACATTATTATACAATAGAGTCACCATGTTTACCAGTGTGTGTGTGTGTGTGTGTGTGTGTGCAGTCATAGTACTCTTTCAGTGTTCCCTTTGGATTGATAAACTTTGAAACCTTTTAGTGCATTTGTTACTCATTACATGTTTGCTCACCAGGACTTTATCAAAAGATACCATATGCCTGATAGGAAAGGGTCATGCTGAACACAACAACGGTACATCCACACACCTCATGTATGTGCACAAACACACAGAGACACACAAATAAAAGCTGCCTGTTTTGCCAGCCGGGTGAGGTTGAGGTCAGCACACCTGGCATCAAACCACGGCAGATCTTATCCAGAAACCATCTGGTTCTCCATGGCTTCTAGTCAACTATACTGGCTCCAAGACAGCCACACTAGATTGTCATCATAGGAAAACAAAAAGGCGGGGCTGGAGGGGACAAACAATCCAGAGGATCCAATCATCACCTACTCACTGTGAGGTCACAAACATCCGCCTCAAATCTTTAATACATTTAGCAGTTTTTTACTATACCTTAGGATGACAAAGACTTACCCAGCGTTGCAATATTCATACTACCATACTGTTTAGTATGTGACAAAAATATTTAGTATATCCCAATGTGAAAATGTGAAATGCGGTGTGCCAAAAAATACCAGGATGTCATACAAATGCACTCCGCATTTCTGGCTATTCTGGCCCACAATCCTCTGCACAGCGGAAGATAAGTCACATGTCACGGCAAATATAAACAAAGCCGAGACAGCGCTAACATTTGACAACTCACTGACAGATGACAGACACCACAATGACATGGAAGCACATTTGAGTGTAGGCACTACGTTCTTTGGACTCCAAAATATCGTGTTAAGGCTGTGACAGATATAGAAGCAAGAGGGTCAAGGTGCACTGTCATGACTAATTACTATGTTCAAATTGTATGCATACTGCATGCAACAATATGGGTTTTGTAAGGGCAGCTGCAGTGCTTCCTGAGAGTTAAAAAAAAAAGTATGTGATCCTCAATGCACCCTGACAGTGTAATGACTGACAGATTAAAATGCTTTTTGTAGTAAGGTGTGTCCTCTTTGTGGTTTGCAGTGATTGGGGTAAAACGTTCAAACTAGTTTCTCCTCCAGAAATTCCAGCTCTATCTGGTAACATAATGTATGTCCTCAGATGCCACACACCTGACGCACCTTCTTTCACATCTGGGTAATTATCTCAGTTTGGATCTGAGCTGAGAGATAAAGGAGCAGCAGCAAGATTCGAGTTTACTATATAGGCAGGAAATTTCAGTGAATAAAGTTCAGCAAAACTGTTCAATGGTTTAATGCCTCTCATTGTACATTTAAAAACACCAGTTATTGCAAAGGCTGAATTCTGGTTGCATAAGCAAAGTCTTACAGTGTGTTTTACTCCTACTTATATAGTACAGCATTTTGGCCTTCACTTCACTATATACAACAGATTTCTGTTTTTTGGTTACAGCAAAACAGATCCCATCATGATCCTTGTATAGATTATATAGAATATCAGTGCATTGAGTTGTATCATATTGCATTGCAGCATATAATTATCATTACCCTTACAAATTATTACTTGGCATATTACTGTAAACACACTGTATTATAGGTGCAACATTGATGCATAATTGGTTCTCGATTGAGATCTGTATTGAATCAAAGAGAGCCTGACTGATATATCTATTAAACAATATTATCAGCAAATGTTGACCTGTCACAGATATATCAATACCAGCAAACATGTTGTTCAACAGGCGGCAATAGGAAAACTTTTTTTAATAGAATACAATGCAGAAAAAGATGCTTGGGCTCATTTATAATAATCAAAAGTGCAATATGTAAGAATTTTGTATTTATGTGTTATGTTACAGGGACATCTACATCTACTGAAGTTAGCATGCTAACGAGTTAGCCCCAGCCCATCCCAGTCCAACGCTCTTGTGCTGGCTGTGTCAACCGCGACACTTCTCTGGGGCTTTCAACTCCCAGTTCATACTGCTAGATGAACAGCTAACTATGTTAACCAGCTAACAGCAGCTAAAGTTAGTGGTTACCTTGGTGATATGCTACCACCTGTTTGTTATGAGTATGAATTTGACAGGTCTCCAGTTCTTACATATTGCACCTTTAAACTCCCAGAAATTATTTACTCCCTAACCTCACTGTCAGCATTGGCAAGTTTTTATTCTGAACTTAGATATGCCTTGCAGCAGACTTGTACACATCAACGGAGTGGAAATACTGAAAAAATGACGGCAGACAGAAGAGAACAGTTTCCTTGATTTCAGATCATTTTGATCTGCTTCTTGCACAATGCCTACACACTGGTTTGGTAAGCAGGGTCCAGTAAATGCAATGGCTCTCTTCACACACACACACACACACACACACACATATCTACACACAAACACATACAGACACCTGCCCTCTGTCATTGCCCTTCCTGTGTGAACAGCAGCGCAGAGAGGAGAACAGACACACAGATGGACTGACTCCCTTACTCCTTCACCTCCCAGTGAGAGAACAGATGAGAAGAGACGAGAAGAGTAAAAACCAAAATGGGAAAGGAGCAAAAAATTAAAACAATGATCTTCTTGGACCAAATGAAGAAAGAAATGTGTAAAATGACACTAGAAACTCATTATCTTTCTGTTTTAAGCTCAAGGTAAAATTTGAGGTATCCAAACTAAAGCTTTCAAGAATAAAGGACTCAGACTATGCCAAAAACAGATTTGACAGATTTGACCTTAGCAGTGAAATATTTTACATGTTCTAGTTCAAACTGTGTCCCTGTTTTTCAGTCTGCCTAGGGGAATTGTGAAAGTTGTCTTACTACCTGCCACACAAGAAGTATGCACTCAATTCTTAAATATTTGTAATACTCAGAAATTAGGAACACTGTGTAAGTATGCCATAATGTAATTTCTATAGCTGTTGAAAAACTCATTTTCTCATTGAAAGCAACTTGTCAACAAATGTCAACAAAGAGTAACATTATGTGGATGCAAATATCTGTACTACTACATATCAGGCAACCTTTTTTTAACCCTGGATCTACAATGTTTTAATTAATCACAAGAAGGAAAACAGTGTCCTGGTGTATCATCTCCTGTAAGTATTGCTAATTTATCACGGGTGAACTGTATGCTTTGTGGCGGGTGGCCATGGTTTCTGTCAGGCAGCTTGATAAAGACAGAAGAAGATGACCCTTGGATGACCCTGCACTGCAAACCACGCCTACTTTGGCATATCTCGCTCACTCCTGTCTTTTCCTCTCCTCTCCTCTACTCTCCTCCGCTCTTCTCCTTTCTCTCTCTCGCCTCTCTTCACCTTCTCCTTTCTTCTCTCAGAGCCAGCTGGAAGTAATCCAGTCATGACCAACTGGTCCATTACCACTAACCGACTCCAATTATGACTCTGTATAAGAGGTGTCTTTTACTGCACTACCACACTGGACGACTGTTTCTCTGAAGGGTAAGGATATGAATGTCCTCTTCATCTTCATTATAACTTCATTATTTTCTGTTTTATACACATGGCTACATTGTAAACTACCAATGAATGGATAATGGAGTGGCTGGGTAATAGCTAACTATTAACTATTTGTCTCTTATGTACAGTTCATAGTAGCATGGCTGCAGAGATGGTATTATAATAAAAGTTAAAAAAAAAACAAAAACATTTTACCTGGGGTCATGGAGGGGACCAGTAGGACCACTGCAGCAGGGAACGTTAACATTATTGCCAGGTTAATGCAATGGACCAGAAATCCCATAAGTTCACTGAAAGAACCCTGGGCGGAAAGAGAGAGAGGACAGCTGGAGTTACATTAAATATTAAAAACACAGCACGTTTTTAAACCACTGTCAGCCAACTGACTTGACTTTATTTTGTATGCAGATTTTTTTCTAATTTGTTTTGAGTTTATTCTAAAAACAGTGAGGAAAATACAGGACATGAAACATGAAACATGAAATTTTTAGGCATTTGTTTGCTCTTCTTTTGTACAGAAGCACATTTTAAGTAACAGTGGCCTATTAAAGTTTTTAAAAGCTCATGATGTTCCATATTCATGACAAACAGACAGAGCATAACTGAATATGCCCTAAATACAGATGGTGAAACTAATTTCCCATTTTATCATTCAACATTCGCAGAAGCGATTGGGGAGGGTCAGCCAGACAGTCGGTTTTAGAGAACAGTTTTAGAAAAATAATCCCTCCTGGGAGTGCTGAAAGTGCTTCGAATTCAACAGTTCAGTTTAAACTCCATGGCTCTCTGATGTTTAAGTGCAAGCAGGGTTTCTCCACTCACCTTCGACAGCTGCCTTTCTGTGTAGAGAGCCACCAGAATGAAGATGTTGGACACTGTCAAAACACAATGACAGATTCACGTCAGTTCTTCCATAACAAGCCGTATTTCATCTCTGAAAGGATGAAAGTATGAGTCTGAGAAAAATGAATATCTTTATAAGCCTTCTTAAGTCTTTACTTGTGGCTAATAATATTGCCCTAAGTTGAAAGATGGTCATTTCTAATCATAGAGAGATAAGTTCATGCAACTATATTTATGATCATATGTCGTACATTGGTGCTGCTGTGAAGTGAAGACCTTCTTAAAACTATTATCGTGCAGCCTTCTGTTTCGCAATGCTGCTCCCATTTTGTCATGTGTTTTTAAGCCCAGTGAACCCCTTCTCTATACAGTGGTGCACTTCTGCTGCTTAAATATTTATCATACGTATCTATGATTGAAAATCACATTATATTGATGTTATATCATATCATGAAATTATTGACGTTATGTCAAACAAGTCTAGAGTAAGCTAGACGAGCACACACACACACACACACACACACAGAGTCACAGACTCTCACATGACACAGCAACTCCTGATGAAAGAAATGAGGCAGCACTAACAGAGCATATGTGTGGCACAGCAGATACTGATTGCAAGACTGCTGAGTGAAAAGGCAGGTGCATGCACATGCACACACACATACACACTCAATATCTTTTTCTATGTCGACGGCTTGGTATTAAACAGCTACAATGTTCACGTTTTGAAAAGCAGTGCTGGTACTGAAATAAAAAGATTTGAGCACCTGGATTAATTTCTTTTACACTCCATTAAGCGTCAATTATTGCAAATCACGCTTAAATGTATGTAGAGTTTTAATCTTGTGGTAGCCTCAGTTTAAACTGCTGGGTAACTCACTGCTGAATGAACTTGAGGAAAACCACTGGTATTGTATGTAGATTGCTCATTACCCTGACTAAAGTAGGCAGAGACACACTGATGGCACATAATTGCAGCAATTGTTCCATTTCAAGACCCTAATCAGTGTATTAGCATGTCAATCCATCTAATCTAGAGCTAACAGATGTGTTAACTGTCAGACATTTTCATCAGTTTCTTGAGTGGTTCGGTCACATAGTTGTTTATGACTTCATGGTAAACTTTGTACTACAGAAAGACAAGAAGGCTCCCAATAGGAACAAACGCTTATAGGTAGACCTCTTTTTCATGCGACCAAGTTAGCTTAAAACCCCTTTTTCAACTAGCTATAACTAGCAGGTTTAAAATAAAATAGATATCACTTAAGACTCAAGGAGCTGTATGAGATTCTGTATTTAGGTAAATATCAGATTTTGTCTTTGTCCTAAAAGCACCTCTACAAAGTAATCTACCTGTAATTTACTGTCTTTTAACAAGTGGCATTTTAACACAGACACCACAATTATTTACAGAGAATATGCAAATCATAGTATCATAAACATAATGATTTTCTGAACATTTCTTTTATTTCAGCATAGTTTTGCTCCCCTTGAGCTCAACAGGGCTGTGTATGACATCTTACCAAAATAAGCTTCTGACAATGTGCATTTTGTGTTATTTTCTGTTCTTCATCTCACCTTAAGAGCAGAGACCTCAGGTAATGCATAACATGCAAGTGCTAATGTTCTTTTTTATCTCTTTTGGAGGCAGGCCTGTTGAGCATCTTTGACAAATAGCAGCTATTGAGCCCATATCTGCATCAAACTGGAACAAACAGCCCCATTAAGCACCTGGTACACACGTAATAAACCTTTCATCAAGTATCTACAGAGCAGATTTTCAGAGATATTTCAGGAGCAACAGATTTGTATTGTAGTTAAAGACTGAGTATTTCAAAATTAATTTAACTTTCATTCATTTTGGTCACTCAAGGCTCGTTTTCCAAACTTTGCGCATTTTGCTGTAGGCTACCACAAACTGTAGACTTCTCATTTACTCTGTGCTGATGTATTTGAGTGTGTAAGATGCTGCAGTGACTCTAGAAGCAATGAATGCCCTCTGGGAACGAGCTGCTTTACTGTCCGTGCCACTGTAAACAGACTCCCATTCTCACCTGTCCCTTAACCATTGTCAGTGCAGTATTTACCTCAACTCATCCATCTCCTCCTCCCTCCCTTCTCTCTCGCCCAGTGTTGATGCAGCACTTTACACCATCTTCCTTCCTCACTTCTTTCTTCTCGTTCTTGTCCAACTTCCTCTGCTAACTTCTTTTTTGTATTCCTGCATTCTTTCCCTCATCCAAACCCTCTCTGTAGACCCTCCATCACTTTATCCTCTCTTCCATTTAATGCTTCACCCCCTTCTCATCTCTCTCTCCTCTCTTGTCCCCCCTGCTTCCCTCACTCTCCTCCTCTTTCTGCAGCACAGCACCACTGTGCAGTATATAGGGCAGGTGATTGTCTCTCTAGAGACACTGTGAGCTGCACCACTGCAGACTTTCACTGCGATATACCATAAAAATAAATATTGAAAAAACTTTGTATAAGCATGTGCCTGTGTGTGTGTGTGTGTGTGAACCCAAGGCACAACTTGAAATGAAGCAGATTTCACCACCTGTTTAAGGAGAAAAAAATGTACTTTTCCACTGCTGCACATCCAGTTATATTATGAAATGATTCATTACTTTTTTCATATTTTTGAAGTGTTACTATACATCACTTTGAACTTCTCAGTGGTGTAATTTAGGCATGTTGCCAGGTTTTACGTTTACCAGACAGTACTATCTGTACTCATGTACACAAAGCTAAGCTAGATTCTGTTTTGGTTCAACAACTATTCACTCTTTTATTTTTGAAAACTCACTTTTCAATCTCATTTTAAGAAAAGTGACACAGGTGAAGTGCAGAGATTTTTTTATTTTCTGCCAATAAAAAACATTAAAATTAAAAACAAATGTTCCTGTTCCTAATATTATCTAAATCACAGGAATTATGTATTTTAGGACTTGTCAATATATCTACAGGTAATGAAAACAAACATTGTTTAGCCTAAAATTCTTGTAAAGTAATTTAGGTCAATAAAACAAAGACTTTTTTGAATGTCTTCTAAGATGCAGACTTTTCACAACACTGCATCTTTATAGACGTTTTACAGAAGTAAAACATTTGGGAGTATTTGGGACGTGATGACTTCATCGCCTCAGTTCACACATGCTCACTGTGTTTGTTTCTGTCTTGATCACGTGGCTCAAACAACAGCAATGGCAGACTATAGATTTGTTTATGTTTGGTTAACACCATAGAAAGTTTTTGTTGCTTTTTGTTGTTTGGCAGTATTTCTACGGTTTTGGATCATTTTGGATCATGTCTGATTGTATTCATGCTTCCCTGGCAGTTTAGCTGTTGAGCACTTGAAAGGTTTACCTACCAATCACCAGGCATCCTGCTGGCCAGCTGTAGGGATCTTTCAGAAACAAGGAAATCACCTGAATGGGGTCCACTAGAATACCGTACCTGGGGAAAAAAAAACAAAAAACAAAAGAAAACAAAACAAAACAGTATTTCTGTTTTATTATCTTTCATCAACAGTATAAACAGTGCCTACTAAGAGTACTCACCCCTTTGGATGTTTTCCTCTTTTATTGCTTTTATAAATGGAATCATGGTCAGTATAATTTTACTATGTTTGGAGGACTCCAAACACTACACATCACCACAAACACACCATCCCCACCGTGAAACATGGTGGTGGCAGCATCATGTTGTGGGGATGCTTATTGGCAGCAGGCCCTGGAAGGCTTGTAAAGGTGGAGGGTAAAATGAATGCAGCAAAATACAGGGAAATCCTGGAGGACAACCTGATTTAGTCAGCGAGAGAACTGCGACTTGGGAGAAGATCTATTTTCCAACAAGACAATGACCTGAAGAGTACAGTGAAAGCTACACAGAAATGGTTTATAGACAGCAAGGTGAAAGTTCTGGAGTGGCTGAATCAAAGCCCAGACCTCAATCCAATAGAGAATTTGTGGTTGGACTTGAAAAGGGCTGTTCACACCCCATCCAAGTATAACCTGACAGAGCTTGAGCAGTATTGCAAAGAAGAATAAAATAATTGCATGGGCAAGCCTGATGGAGATCTATCCAAACAGACCTAGTGCTGTGACTGCGGCCAAAGATGCATTTAGTAAATACTGAAGGGGTAAACATCCAAGGGGATGAACCCTTTTATAGACACTGTAAAGGAAGCATATAGGAAGTCTCTCGAAATAACATGTCATAAATTGAAAATGTGAAACGTTCAAAAGACAGGAATAACCAAAGACTTCTTACTCACCGTAACAGGTTTTCTAAGAAGAGGCGAGCATTACTCAGAACCTGTAACACAAAGCAACAGTTAAAGATCCAAAAGTATTTCCATTTGTTTCTTCGTTTCTCTGCACGCTTCTTTCATTTGCTCCTATTGTCACATCTCCTCCCGCTCTCTCCCTTTTTTTCCTCTCACTATATCGCATCTCTTTCCTCTCTTCAAAACCTATTCTCCTCCTCCTCCTCCTCATCCTCTTTGTCCCCTCGATTTTTTTGTTATCTCTCCTCCTCCTCGCTCTTCCTCTTTCTAAATGGATTGTAATATCTCATTACCCAGCACAAAGGCTCTATTCCAGGGGATGGGATAGAAGTTTAGTGGGAATGAGGGAAAACCTCCAGCGATGAACACAACGATCTGTGTTCAAAGCCTGGATTAACAGAAGGCTTCCCTAGCCTTGCCTTCTCTTCCATTCTCTCCTCTTTTGTCGCTTCTCTTCAGCACAGAGGAGGAAAGGCTGCGAAAGGTGTTGAACTCGACATTAACTTGTTAGTCATACTGGATTATTTGACTGAAAATTCACATTTAATTTTTCCAGAAAGCATATTTGATTAATAACACCATAGGGTCTACAAGTCAATTCAACCTCTTGCTCACACTCTTCTGCAGTGTGGTTAAACTGGCTGGAATCCAGATTTGTCACTGAATCAAACACACTGAGTCTGTTTGAAAAACAAGTTGATATCATGGAACAATTTACCATTTTGTGTAAATTGGATTTATTTGACTGTATCAATCAATGACAGTGGATTACCTGTTTGGTATTCTATTTTGCTGTCTGTTTTAAAATAGGTTTTGTAAAAGAAATGACAGCAAACTGAATTGAAGCAATAAATATTCATGTCAGTACACATTTGGGATTGATTAAGCTTTTGTTTTCATGTGTTTTGAATGATGTGTTTATTAATGTATTGTATTGTGCAAAAACATTCTAAAATGTATGGTATGTCCCTGACATGGAAGTCACAGGTGGCCACAAATAGAATAATGTATAAAACATAGTCTCAAACTGCCTTTAAAAGTACAACTTTTTTCTTCAAAAATAACTTTAATAACTGCAATAAGGGATTGTTATGCTTTAGCTCTGGTGGCTGCACAGAGCATAGATAACTGTTAAAGTGAAACTCTCGCCAAAATGCAACCTAGGCTTTCTTTTGTGAATGTATTGGAGTCAAACATCGCATAAAAGCATAATTACGATGAAAGAGGCACTTATAAGATTGATCGTATTTTCACTTTCGGGTCAAACTCATTTTCAATGGGAGTGCTTGGGGCAAATCACTGATAAATCGCTATTC
Source organism: Acanthopagrus latus (assembly GCF_904848185.1). Taxonomy (NCBI): domain Eukaryota; kingdom Metazoa; phylum Chordata; class Actinopteri; order Spariformes; family Sparidae; genus Acanthopagrus; species Acanthopagrus latus. The sequence goes on from NC_051055.1 coordinate 17,152,423, forward strand.
TTAAAACACTAAGAAGGCTCAACACAACATGAAACTTTGCTCGTAGTATCACCAGGGTCTCTACACATGAACTCGAGCATTGAGAACATAGTTTGTGTGAGTTTACTAAAAAGAGAGTTTTTGTATTAGAGCCCTACCGATTTATTTATCTTATTTAGCCTGTGTGTTTCTTTGTGTCTGTGCAAACTTCAGTCTTACCAGCATGACCACACACCAATTGAGGACTCCTCTGTAGTTGTTGAAACCGCTGGCTGAACTAAGCAGGGACTGCTGTGTCTTATGACAGCTACAGAAACAAATGAGATGGATAAATGGGTGGAAGAAACAGACATATAAAGAGATTAAAGGGATGGTCCATCCCCACATCGAGAATACATGTTTCTCTTCTTACCTGTAGCAATTTGCTCTAATGAACAACACCGTATCATCATGCAGATGAGGCGTGCAACCCCTTACTGACGAGAAGCCACTGCTTGTGACAGCAGGGGAATTAAACATTAAGCTGTAATGTTAGCTATCTTAGTAAGATAGCCTCTCATCCATGAGTATATGCACGCTTCCTTTTGCACTCCAAAAAAAAGAAAAACCTGATCTGGACAGATCCACTGCTGCTGAGTTTTAAAAATGTAATTTTTTGATGCTTTGAGCAAAAGTGCCATTTAGTTGCATTATCTATAAGTGAAGGCAGACATCTCTACAGCTGATATCTCTGGAATTTCGTAACTCACAATGAAACAATCTAGATAGATTAACAGCAATACAGGTAAGAGGAAATGTATTTTTGATTTTGGGTTAAGCTGACCCTCTTGACTGCATATCAAACCCCTAACTCAAATCAATGAATAAAATGATACAGGTGAGTCATTTGTACAAGTTATAAAAACAGGATTCGCGGGGGGGGGGGTGGGGGGGGGGGGGGGGTGTATACGATCTGATGCAAGACTTATGTGAAAAAAACACAGAAATGCAATGGAAACTTTATAATGACAATGCTATGGCAGGATCAAGTATTTTTACAATTAAGTAAAGCTGACTCATGTCTTGTGCACTACACCAACATAGTGCTTATTCAGTTTCTAGTGTATACTTTGGCATTATATAGGTGGTCTAAAGGGATTAATCTAGCCCACAATCATGGGGGCCCCTGTTCAATGTGCCCTGATCAATGAATCAGCCCACAGGTCAGATATGGTTACACACATAATCCAGGTTTATCCATTAAGTGTAGAAATCAGGTGCCGAAGTTTTCATGACAGGAAGCACGAAGGAAGTGTGAGTCCACGTATGAATGAATTGACGACAGGATAAATAAATTCACGGCGACCTTAAATGACCCTACCTGACCTGAACTGACCGGGCAGTTAACCCCTCTCTGCCTGCCAACACTCACACAAAAGCTAGCTTAAATTACTTCCGGCGCTAACAAAGTAATATTAGCTTAAAGTAAATGGAACGTTGGCCGTTGGAATCTTGAAACTAACCTTTCTAAACTTTCCTCAGACGAAACAGCAGCTTGGTAAGTTACGTTGGGTTACGTGTTGTACGTCACTCACCTAAGTCTGTCACCTATGTCATTCCTGTGTTTCTTTTTCTCACTCTTTGGTTTGGACCGGACCGTCTCCAGCGAGCGGTCGCGCTTCTCCTGCCCAGCTCCTCTGCTGCCGTTAGCGGCCACCGAGCTCTCACACCCCGCCGCAGACCTCCCGTTCATCGCCAGCAGACTCGCGCCTCTCCCGGCCGCATAAGTCGCCCTTCTCCGGCGAGTAAAGGCCCCGGTCCTCGCGTCCGACTCCCCCATGATGACAAAAACAGCTACAAACCTGCTTTACGTTCACTTGTACAGTTTACTACTTCGGTTAGTAGCATGCCTGTTGCTACCAGCAGCGTAGTAGCGCCGGAGAGGGGGAAGTGAACACGCTGTTGTACAATCCGCCCAAAGCTCAGATTTCCGTACAGTTGACAGGAAAGTAGGAGTGTGTTCATGACGCCACATGAAGTGACAACAGCCTGGGACACCGGCAGTTTGTACTACAGGTTAACCGACAGGTGAGTCAGACTACGAGGGTTTGTCCCAAGAAGAGAAAACAAGGAACAAGTTCCAGTGTGCATGCTCCTCCCAGAACAGAGCGAAGCACAAGAGAAGTGTTGTTCTGAACCAGGCACCATGCAAAACAAACGGTGGCTGCAGGAATATCACAGAGGACAAGAACACGGTTGACAAACTTGACCTTAGAGTCCATTTGGTAGCTGTTCTGGAGCTATGCTGAGTTAAAAAGCTAACGAAAAATCCACAAGTTAAACATTAAGGGACGTGTAAGATGTGTAGTAGTGATGATGTTAAACGTGGTCAGCAGTCCACCATCTGGAGATGACTCTGTCCATGGTTTTAGAAAGGCTGCTCTGAAAAAAAAAAGGTTTAAAGAGAGATTTCAGGGAGATCTATTCAGCTTTTTTGTTTTTTCTCCAGTGTTTTATATATGAACTTGTGCACATAAAAGATCCTGAAAGTAAAGGTCAAAGTCAGCACTAACAGAAGTTCCCATCCCACACAGAAAACACCCTCCTGAAAGGCCTCCTCCATTGCCCAGCCTCTAATCCTGTGACTTTGTGACATCACACTACGTCACAGAGTTGGGCACAATTTTATGCCCAGTGGCAAGTTTGGTGCATAATAATTAATTTAGCATATATCTGCAATGTTGTTTGTGGTTACTTAAGCATGTGAAAACAGAGCTAGCCTGTAAATCTCGCCTGACAGCTTGCTCCAAAGTTGTAGTTGAATATGACAACTGGGTCCTACAACTAGACTCTTATGATTAACTTACCTCTCAAAAGCACCATAAAGCTGATTAAGTGCAGCTGGTGGATGGATGATGAGTTCATTACATCTTAAACAGATACAATATGTACTATAAAAAGTTTGACACTAAAGACCTGAGCATGATGAACAGCTTGATGTCAAACAGTGGCCATAGTTGTATGTTATTCCCACCAGCTTTACGGAACAATCTCCTTCCTAACTTTTACATGTTATATTCCATTAGCAGATCTAAACAAGCAAAGTTTCTGTTTGTCATCCACTTTTAGTTCTGTGCTGTATAATGAGCATTACAGCCTCACTGTACAACTCATAAAATGGGCTGTTAGTCTTGTTAAAGATGCAGATCTCCTTTGACTGTACGGGTTAAACCACCCCAATAGTTCAATTTTAGGGATTATTAATTCGAGATAATGAATTGGGATTTCAACTATCTTCCCTGAGCCCTGTGGCAAATGGGATCGTTGCATCACACCATGTAAGTTTCTCTTTGTGTTAAGCATCCCAAAAATACTGTTGGAGAGATTTCATTTAATCAGAATGCCCTTTCTGTCTATTCTAGTTCTGTGTGCTTATCAATACTGAGGTGTGAACTGATCAGTGGCATTGATCCAGCTTTATCAGTCCTTACTGTCTATACGGTTGTCTTTTAGAGTAATGAGCCTGTCTGCAGCTGTTGGGATAAGAGACCTTGGGGAGGGATCAATAGGAAACTTATCACTAATTGTTTTAACTCTTAAACTCCTCGCTGAACTACATTTCCTTATGTTTTCCCCAAACCATTAGAAATACTGTATAATGAGCTCGATCTCAAGTCACCCCTTTTGGTTGTCATCTTGCCTTTTTTTCTGTCTTTTTTTTTTTTGTCTGTGGTGACTTTTAAAATGATTAAAAGGTGCTCTGTAGTTTGACTGTAAGGAACAAAATCAGCACAGCTCCTCCAGATTTAAACTGTCAGCATTTGGCTGTGGTCTTTTCTAACAGCTTGTAATAATCTTCCTCAGTGAGGCTGAGCAGCATGATTCCACTGAAGCGACGTCTCAGCCACGGCGCTGCAACAATTTCCACAGCCCTTTTCTATCAGCCCGCTCCACAAACCAGTAGAGGGAGTCCAAGACTTGAATCCTGTTTATACCTTTTGGTGAGTCATGCCATTGTGTTGTGTTTTATTTGAGGGGAAGACGTTTGTGAAGACGCTGCCTTGTTTCACGCCATGGTAATAAGTCCAAACATATATTCTTTTTAGAAATGCTTTTCATAAATAAGTGATAATATCACAGCTCTCGTGTTTTGATGAGCAGTTACGGGGGTTCTGCTGGAGCGGCAAATTTATAAAGTTGGAGACATGAGACTAAGTTGAACTTGGGCCCACTGTCTTCTCTTTCCAGCAGAGGAAGCCACTCTGTTGCGTGCCAGTTTGCTAATGCTCCGCAGATCAAGTTATTTTTGATAACAGCTAGCCATTTAAAATTTAGAGAATAAGAGGTTTTATCCATGCATTATTCATGCTTTCTGTAGGGCCTCGAGAAATGAAGCTTTCTACGTGCTCTCCGAGCTGAGAGAGGCAGGTAGGAACCCGACAAATTTCTCTTTCCATATGTCTCTCTTTCTTCCTGTCTCCCATTATAGAAACATGACCTTTAAATTACCTGTTACCACTTCAGTGCCTTTTGTTGCCTACCTTGCTTGTCTGCATTTACCTGTCTTCTTATGTAAACTGTACAGCCATAAATATATGCCACCCGAATATTACAGGATTATGATATTAACATCTTATTCTTAAAACACATGCATTAATATGTGGCTGTAACAGCCTCCACTCCTCTGGGGTGCTTCTGCGACACTGTTTTACTTGGCGGATATTTGGTGGACCCTTCCACCATTCTATCTACAAACAATGTTCTGGGAATCTTATTTCACTCTGCGGACAGCTTGTTCATTCAGATATGGGAACCATACATTCTTCTGAGTTTGTGCTAAAACTTGACTAGACATTGTAAATATTGAATATCTCAGTTTGGACCTTTTTTTCCAAAACTACTAGTGTGCCTTTTGAAGAATACATATCATGCTCATTTTCAGGTTCATACTTTTGTTCTGGGTAACTACTAGAACAGATTTACATGCCTTAATGCTCAAATAATGCATCAGTTTTGTCGTACGGTCCAGTTCCGCAGCACTGCATTCCCCCTCTGTGTCAGATGCTCTGTTTTAGCTCCTGTCTCTTTAAGGCCCCTCTCCGAAATACCCAGTCTCTTCTGATTCGCAGCTCATTCACGCCTGAGCCAGCACCGCTTATTGTGTCTGAGGTAGGCTCTGACGTGTTTTCAGTTTCCCGTTAGCGTCACTTCTACCCTAAATTTATGCCTACATTATGCAAATGTTTGACTTGTTGAAGTAGTGTGATCCCAACAAGTCACGAAGTTAAGGGCGACACTTAGCGTGAAAGTGCTCCTGTAAAGGCGCACTATGTAGTTTTGGGGAGGAAATGTCAATCAGAGGACGAAGATCTTAATTGACTGGTCAATATAAAATCTCTCTTTATTTTCATGACTGAACAAACAAACTGACCTTAAAGGACAACACAATTTCATACTGTTATTTTCGACCCTGACACCTTTTTTAAAATCCATTTTTCTTCATTCATGCCTCATTTATATTGTAAATATTACAACTCTTAAAATAAAATTGTATTGGAACTAACAGCAGAAACTAACCGGACTGGCTGGTCCGTGTACTTTTGGCCACATATGTCTGCGTGTCTCTGTTACTCTGTTGCATTCACATTGTTGCATCTGCCAGTAGGTTCAAATGTTTAAATCAAGCTGCTTAACCAAGCTGGCACTTGCTCAAGGCTAGGTGGGAGAGGAAGAGAGAAAGCCTGTGTGATTGAAAACACAGATGTAAGGCAATAGATATAGAGACAGAAGATAAATATAGAGACGAGGGAACGAGAGAGAAAGAGCAAGTTGGGGGGGGGGATACAAAGAGAAAGAGAGGGAGAGGGAAGGAGATCTCACTTTCTATCTACTGTATATCTCCATCTCTCTCTCCCTCCATCTGGAGAGGCAGTGGGAGCGAGAGATAGTGTTTGCCCTTGCAGGTTGTAATGAAGCCGTGGAAGGATAGATGACTCACTTTAACACAGGCAGCAGAGAAATACACACTCCAGCATCACTCAGCTGACCTGAGTGTGTTTGTGTGTGTGTGTATGTGTGTGTGGGTGCATCTGTGTGACAGCCTGCGTGTGTGTCTGTGTGTGTTTTGGTAGGAGTGTGCTGTGACAATAGAGACTGATGCTGATTATATAGGAGGCTGGACGGAGTGATAAAGGTGCCACTAGACAGAAGGACAGTGATTGAGAGGTGCGTGTGTGTGTTCCGCTGTTAACACAAGCGACCACACGCGTGTTTATACACTTCTCTGCGTATATGTTCAGCCTCACATTAGTAAGTGAGCGTACACATATTTATTTATTTTTTGCAGCTATCTTTGCATGCACCTGTGCGTGTGCATATGGGTTTAAGAGAGAGAGAGCGTGCATCATGGAGAGACAGATAGAGGCGTCATTACGCCGTTAGAGGGCTTGGCGCCACGTCAGCACTTCTACAGTTCAGCCAAGGACTCCTGCACGCACTGTCCATCCATCTCCGCCAGTGTGAGGTAGGGAAAGAGGCAAGAGGGAGAGAGGGAGGAAGAGATGGACTTCCTGCCAGATGACTGGAGTCAGGAGGAGAGTTGGAAAATGGTAGATGGAGGATTCAGTGATACAAGGGCTGGGTGATCAAATTTTACAACATCTTTGACCAAATACCTTGAAATAGAGGGATGAATATTGGTGCTTTTTTTGAGAAAATTTCACCAGCAATATGATGGAACAGTCTGGCAGATTCATAATATTACATCACTGTAATCTATCTGTTAAAACAGGGAAAAGACTAACACCATATCATAATGTAAGGGCACTTAAAGTCAAAGACGATATAGTCTCATGTAGTAGCGATATAGATATAATATTTATATATTGCACAGCTCTCAGTGATGCCAAACTTGCTCATGTCCAGGACCCAGGACCCTGAAAACCAAGCTGCTATCAGCACGACACTCTCACACATCTAGATGCAGCGTGCTGTATGACTGGACTCTTAGCTCACCCTCCCCTGCGGCAAATTTAGCCCCGCTCATCCACAGGCCTCTTTACTTCTTTTAGTTTTCTAATAGTGGAATAACCTTCCGAGGAAAGTCAGCACCGCAGGCTAACGTCCTGTTTTCAGATACATCTGCAGGTTCCCCTCCTTGCTGATTCACAGCACTTTGGAAATCCCTCCGTTGCGTCTAAAAAAAAAACTGACCTTTTCTCCTTTACTTGTGTTTCTGTGCTTATTTTTTTCAGTATTCATGATTACTGTAGGAACATGACTATCTACGAGGAGAGCGCTGTGGCTCTGACTCAGACTCTGGGAACTTTTAGTTAGAGGATTAGTAATTGGGTGGATTTTTTACTCTTGCTTGATAGTGTCTGTCTAAAGTGTTTGTAATTTTGGGGGAAGACATTTAAATCAGAAGAGAAAGATCCTCTTTGACTGTTTCTGACCTTAAAGGACAACACAGTTTCATACTGTTTTATTTTGTTTATATGCAGCAGACCCTGCCACCTCTCTAGCTTCAAACAGTGTTCTGGGACCTTATTTTCCTCTGAGAACAGCTTGTTTATTCAGTTATGGAAAAAGCAAACAATTCTGAGTTTTTATTATTATCTAATTAATATTTCTGAGTTATGAATTTCTTCTCCAAAACTGACATAGTGCCCCTTTAAGGGTCTTTGTTATTTCTCTGGGACATCATATTAGTTTTTTACTTGCCACTGAAAATATATGGATATGAATATGTTTTTCTAAGGTTTTCTTTTTAAAGAAGTGCTTTTAACCAGTTTATAAATTGTTGAAAGCACTCTGTTTTGGGATGTTTGATATTAAAAATTAGATTTTTCACAGTTGAGGATGGCATTTGTGTTTAATCTATTCAGATTATTCAGAACAACTCCCTAATTTGCATCAGACCCCTCGCAGCCAGTCAATAGATGCACTGCTTTCTATTTACCTTCAGCAGTTGTGGGTGTTTATTGAATTTGGACAAACGTACTGCAAAAAATAGACGAAAGTCTTAGATACATTACTTGCCGCATTGTGAGATTTTAGGAAAAGTTTGACCTGACCTCTGGAAATGGATCCCGTCTTGGAGTTCTCACTGTCATTCTACTTGCCCTGTTGTGTTAAATACATGTCTCATGGGCTGTAAACACATGCTTCATATTGACAAAGTTGTCAGTTTGAGTATGGATCGCAGCCTGTCAGATGTCAAACCCCTCACCGTCCTCTGTCATTCATTGTTGTACTTTATGATAAAATTGAACCCAAGCTCAAAGACCATTATATCATGTAGAAGGTTACATTCAGAGCAGTTTAGCACTGTTGTGATACGCGGCGGACACACGCGAGCAGCAGGCAGAGTTTAATGCCACCTAAAATAGTTTGACTTGCTTCAGAATACTAAAGGGCACAAGTGGGAGTAGGACGGAGAGAGGAGAGCTGAGAGGGACCAGACAGTTGCATGCATTGTATCCGTGCATGTGTGTGCGCATGTGAAGCAGACCATGTTTAACAGCTGGCCCCGGGAAATGTCATTCACCACTCGCTATATGAGCGTGATGTAAAATGGAAATGATTTTGTATGGGGCAGAATGGAGAAGCATTTTATCTGTTTCATTTGGAAGCCTCAGTGTTTCCCCTACCGTGAAATCGGTGGGTTCGGACTCCCCGGCTAAAAGAATTTCATTAGATCTAGTTTCAGTGAAAGAGACCCTCAGACCTGCTTGCAGGAAAACAATGAAGGTTGGGTGAGGATGTGTTGTTTTCTTGTTTTTTTTTGTTTTTTTTTTTGCATGCAGGGAGCTAATGAGGATAGATTCATGGCTGCTTTGTGTGCTTGCTTGTAGCCGTGCTGCAGCAAAGTCACTGTGACTGATTCAGATTGGCCTTCACAAATACGTTCACAGCTTCATGTTAGGCAATGTGAACGGTGGATCTTCACTGATTTTTTTGGACACCTGGCGGCGGCAGAAACAAGCTGTTCATGCTACTCTGACATATTATCACCCACATGAAGCTGTTCAAAACCTTTTAGCAAGCAGCTTCTGATTTACACCTCCCGCTGATGTGGAGCAACATTACCTTTAATTTAGACAAGCGTTTTTCTAATACTCTCTCCTTTCAGCGCCATTTTTTGTCTCCATCAACTCTCTTTAGCTGCTTAATGCTCCATTATGCCCAATAGCTCATTGCTAACATTTGCCTGTCTGTTTTGTTTGGTCCTGAGTAGGACGTTTTCTGCATTTCGTCATTGTAAGCCACCACTTTTGTTAGTGATTATATCAATTTTAAAGCTAAAATCAATATAATTTCGAGGGGGAAAAAATGCCATACAAAAGCCTAAATTATTAATTGTTAGTATCTGATACTCTTATCACCCTGAGCATTACCTATCCATCTTATTTTTAAGAGACCTTCCACCTGAAAAGTTGTGAGGTCAGGCAGCGGGGATGGGGGGCTTGTGAGCTGGTTCAGGTCAATCCACCTTACCATTCTGAAGTGAGTACTGATTGCACTGTGTAATGGCAGTCAAAAAATAATACCACCCACACTAAGATTGCTTTAGTCTGCCACCGGGCTGGATTTTGCCCAGAGAAATGTTGAAAAAACAGCACAAAGGACATGCATCTGCCATTGCACAACCAAAACAGGAAGAGGCATTGTTTTCCGCATGTTGCTATCCCCAGGTAACGCTGGAATAACTGTGGAAAGTCCACACTGCATCTGAAAGATAACCACGCTGACAGAGGAGGCAATGAAGCAGCGAGAGAGGGAGAGTGATAGAAGCTGAAGTAAAACAAGAGCGAGCAGACGGTCGTTCACTCAGTGGATAGCGTGCCTGAGCTGTGTCAAAGTCTGTTCCCCTGTTGAAATGTGTTTCCTCTTACCACTGGGACTTGAGTAAGTCACAAAACTTCCCCTACTCTGCTTCTCTCTGCTTATCCATTGAATGAGACATTTTAGTTCAAGAAACATCATAAAGATACGTTTCAAAAGAATTCCATGATGCTTAGTTCCAGCAGGGAGTCAACTTAGGCCCGGCAGGCTGCCGGTCTTGGAATACACTAGCGTAAACCAAATATACATTTACTGCTGTGTACCAACTAGTATTTGATAATTAACTGTTTTTGATGTGAGCACTGATGTTAGTTGAATTTTATAGAACCAATATACAGCACAGCTTGGTGCTGTGCCGCAGCATTAATCATTCTACTACTGTGAATGAGTGAGTAATATTCCTCACACACACACTCACATTAACACACACACACACTCACACACACAACCCAGATATATGGCAGTATGCTGATCTGTTGGAGTTGACACTTCCTGCACTCGTTAATTCACACTCATGAATTTTCAGTGGGGTGTCACATTATGATGTCATAACGTCTTCCGCAGCAGACACGAAACTCCAAATACAAAGCAACAGTTTTAGTTATGTTAATTATGTCATGTGTGCATCAGAAAATGTTTTTTCGCCATGCGTTTGCCCGCAGCTGGGATTCGTTCCTATTCGTACTCATTTTATCAGTGTCTGTGATGAACTTTACAATAAGTATGTACATAAATATACAGTAAGTGAATTGATGAATTGATTATGTGTCTCTTATTGGCTTATTCTGATGTAGCTATCTGGAAAGAACTTGTTTGGGTTCTTTATGAATAACAGTAAATAATAGATGGATAAATAACTTTATTAAACCCCGAGGGAAAATTAGGTAAATAAGGCTGCAGGGTAGCTGCAGGTAAATGAACCTTTTCTCCTGCAGCTAGACAGCTGTGACAAGCATACGGTGATGAAAAACAGACTCACACTCCAAATGTTAATATATCTGTTTGAGGTCGTGTCTCAGAGTGCTTGGGGAGAAATCCAACTCCCAAGTTCATGCGCATGTACTTTAGCTCACATCCGATATTCAGCTTGTCAAGTGAACTTAATTAGAGTAAATTTAACATGAAGAAAACGTGAAAATAAACATTGATGATTCAAAACATTGGGTTAATATAACTTTACAGGCCCTTTTAGATTTATGGATTTAATTGAGTTGGTTTGTGACTCTGGGGCAAATGTTTCAAAACCACATGAGGGAACAAACAACACTCCAATCAACTTGTCAACTTCATATAATTGTCGCTGCAAAATCAGCACCCATTAACACTGCAAGGCTCTCACAAGAGGCTCATTTGTTAATTTGTGACAGCAGTATTGAAACTTATCAGAAGCCTCTATTTTCCCTGAATTCTTGCAGTTTCATCCTCCCCTTGAAACAGATAACCCAAAATTCGAGGCTACATAGCGCTCGCTTCAACCTTTGTACAAGCCGAGATAATGTCTCCCCCTTTATCTCAAGCACACCCTGGTCCAGTCTTCTGTGACTTCAAAAATATGAGACGATACCAACTGTTTTCTTACCTCAAAGGGTGCTCAAGGGTAAACTCTTGGAAATAGAAAAGATGGGGAACGATGGAGATTTGAAGGGTTACGAGAAGAGAGGCGAGGTGTCCTTTAGTCACGGGGTTATGAAGCATTTTATCACAGCTTTTCTCTGACTCTGCAGCTCCTCTGACATTATCAACCTCACACTTTGTGAAAGCAAAACTCTGTGAAAAAAACTGCAACACTGCAGTCTTCAAACGAGCGCCTCAAACATTTGCACATCCCGAGCATTTTGTAGCCCCGAATGTCTTTGTATGCAAATCTGGGATCAATTCCGGTTTTGATGAAAAAAGAACGTACAAGTTGAGTCTGGCGGTCTGCTGTTGTTTACATTGTGTTCTGGTTTTTAACAGCTTCATAATCAAAGGCTTTTCTCTCGCTGCACCGTGTTGAACTCTGAGCTGTAATGGAGGAATAAATTGAAGTACTGAGGTTTCAGCATACAATTATGTTTTATCTCCGGCTCATTATTTCACACACATACAAACACATGCACACACACACACACACACACTGCTGTGCAGACAGAGTATGAATGCAGAAGGGCGTGTACAGTATACACACACACCGATAAATGTATGTATCCAGGCGCACAGCTTTGAAAGCTCATCTTGTCCTTAAAGGACCTCGAGACATTGTGCCCCGAACAATTCTTATGTAATTCAGCTCAATTCAATGATTTCTCTGCTGTCAGCTCTTCTGTAATTACACACGTTTCACCGCCGACTCAAATTAATTAAACTACCTCTTCAGTTGTTGTCTGCCCTCTTGCCGGCTGCTGATAAATCACATCAGCATTCAGTCTTCTCCACTGATGCATTCGAGGAGGTGGATATACTGTGACTCTCCCATTATCCATACAGTGAGTTAGTGGACATGAAGGTAATAAATGTGTATAGGACAGCTTTATCTTCCAACATGAGTCAGTAATGCTGGCACAGTTTAAGTACTTGTGCTGTAAGTGCTTATACAGTACAACTGTGGACATGTGGGGGGTTGAGTGTAACCACTGATCTGTCTCTATTTGTTCATTCATTTGTTCACTGTAGTAACATACCTTAGATAAGGTAGGGCTGCTACTGACTACAGTATTATTTGAGTGAGTTTCCAATAATTAGTTTAAACTATCAGAAAATAATGGAAAATAGTCATTGCAGTTTCCAGTCCAAGTTATCCTCTTAAAGTTATTATTATTATTATTATTTTTTACCAACAATGCCATAAAACAGAAAAAGCCTCCAGCAACCACTGGACAGATTGCAAACATTGAGAGTTCTTAGAGGATGAATCCTATTGATTTTAGTATAGATGTGTCCATATCCATTGGATGGCTTCCTATGAAATCTGGTTCAAGTATTCCTGTCCCCAAACAAATGAGAATGACTCTGGTGATCACCTGAATTTTTATCAAGAGCCATTGCTTGCCCTACACTTTGTTTTGTGACCACGTACCTGCAAAACAAAACATTAAATCTTAGAAACAACAGCTGTTCAGCATTGTGAGTGTGAGCATGTTAGCACGCTGATATTAGCATCTAGCATCATAGCACCACTGTGCCAAAGTACAGACTCACAGAGCAACTACCATGGGTGTAAACCGTTGGTGAAAAATTGCTCAAGTGATTAATTAAATTGAGAAATTGCTACAAACTAGACTCTTACTTCTACCTCTAAACCTGGGTTCAGGTTGCCATTGATATGCATTATTAATAGAACTCAGAACTAAAAATTCAGCAGTCTTACAAAATGGAGCTTTAAAATGTTTTTCAAATACACCTAGCCCAGGCAACTTTCACACGAATCCCCACTTCACATCCCCGACGTGCTTTTCCTGTGGCAACAAGTCTCAGTGTGACTAGTGCCTATGTCCATCAATGTTACATGTCTCATTAGTAAAGCAATATTATTTAGAAATTGGCATTTTGTGCGATTTGAAGCCCCCCTCACAATTTGGGGGCAACACCACTATTGTAAATGCAAATCCCAGGTCTGTAACAATTTCTCAGATGTAATGCAGGTGCTAACCTCAAACAAAACCCAGTACATCACAACAATATTGTGACTTGAGAACTTGTATCTTGAGTAAACGTTGCATAACGTTGCTTTAAGAATAGTAAGGGAAAAATGCACATTTCTCTTGATTCATCAAATCAAAAAATGAAAGTCTTTCATCTTTACTAGCCTACGGCCACAGATTACCAGGAGGTAAGACAATGTGAGAATGTGATGGTAAACGTAAACAGTTGGGAATATAAACTCCCGGAGGAACTGTAAATGCGTCAGATTATATAGTGTTAATTCTTCGACACCATTAACGGCACATAACATATTTCCATACTTATCCATGTCGGCATCAACAAATACATCCAGTTTAAACATGTGTTGATGCTGCTGTGTTTGTGTTAATGAAGGCAGAAGATGGTGTTTATTTGGAGCTGCTTAATTAGCAGCAACAGTAATGAAGCCACATGGGACACGGTGTTGGTATCTGGACGGCCAGGATAGGATGATTATTTGGACTGGATTTGTCCAAGAAGCTGTTTCTTTCTGCTCACAACGCGGGCACAGACACAATACACACAGACACACAAAAAGCTAGCATACACACACACACACACACACACACACACAGACATAACTGCACATACATACACATGCAATCACAGATGCATATTTGAATACAAAAGGATACGTGCACATACATGAAAGTTGTCATGTACACACTTCCTCTGACAGCAGATCCAGATAAGAAAGCAATTGTGTTCGTGTGTGTGTGTGTGTGTGTGTGTGTGTGTCTGTGTGTGTGTGTGTGCAAGCTATTTAAAGTCGGGCTACCAGGGACATCGCAGCGATTTATTTGTAGTCTCTTTATGAGGCGTTAGTTGATTGTCGACGGTGTTATTGCTATTTGCCTCAAATAATTTGTTGCTAACTTTCATTCACTTAAGTGTGCCATTAAATTTGAGCCGGCTGGGATTTGAATAACAAGTGTTACAGTTAGATATAAAATGAGCAAAGATAAATCATTTGCCGCAAACGATGGAGAAACCCCGCTCTGGCATTAAACACAGTGTAATACCTCAATCATTTGAATCGATCCGGGGAGAAGCAGGAAGTTATTTCCGGCAAACTTCAGAGTCTGACTCTGTGACTATGAGGGTGCTGAGGATTATGGGGGGTTGTTAAATTCAAACGGCAAAGTTTTCTCATTGTGTAGTAAAATGTTCCATCTGCTGCATGTTCATTAAAAATACTTACCATTTAAACTGAAGGGTCGGTTTTTCATTGTTGTAAAATGGCAATAATTAGCTGACGTTAAAACTTCTGCCCTCCGCCGCAGATCTTTTGGTTGATTCTCCGAATAACTATGGCTTTTACCACGAACCGCTCAGGCACCTACCAGGGTAGAATCAAAAGTCCTTGAATGACTTTTTGGAGTTGAGCTCCTCATTCTGCAGCATTTTCAAGTTTTGCATATGTGTTTTAGGAGTCTGTTTTGTTTTTTTCGAACCCACCCAGAGAAACATGCGTGCAGCTGCAGTTTGGTGCGTATGACTTTTTGTACGTTTGCTATGTACTTGCATGTGTGTTTGACTGTATGTGTGTGTTGTTCCAGGGTGGGAAATATAATTGCCAATTTTGGCATTCTGACTTACACAAGCTGACAGTGAAGGAGCAGAAACTGCAATGAGACTGACAACACACACTTTCTCGCTGTCTCTAACACACACCTACACACACACACACCTCAGTTATCATCCTCTCACTCCTCAGTCTCACCGAGCCCCCTTTCTCTTTTCTCTTTTTCCTCCTGTCGCGTCTTCCTCCTCCTCCTGTCCTTCTCAATTATTGCCTCCCGTCTCTTTCTAACCCCTCCCATCTCTGCCTCTCGCCTATCCTTTTTTTTCCTCCTCCTCCTCCTACTTGTCATCTTGTCTTTATTGCTGTATCTCTTTCTCTGATATGATATTGATGGAAGCAATAAACAAGCCAGTGTTAACGCCTGCTCAGTGAAGCTAAAGACCCAGGAGTTCTCGGTCTACTTGCCTCAGCTCTCTCTGTGTGAGATCTAATGCAAATTATCCGTTCTTTCCTTTTTATCACGTACCTGTCTCCAGCATCCAGGCCTTCGGTTTCATTCATTTCTGTAAGAAAAGCAAGTAGAGATTTTTGCAGCAAACATCTGTGTGCTAGATACATGTGTGTCTTTGTTGTTCAGTTCCTCAATACAAAACTCTAATCTAAAAGTCATTCAAATTTTGATGAATTGAGCTCCTGGGTCAGTTTTTCCTGATTGAAAGAGGCAGTGTGCCAGCATGTCTGGCCTTTTAGTAGGTGATATAAAGAGAAAAAAAAACAGGGTATTTAAATTTATATCACAAGTTTCTGAAACTTTTAACCACTTACCCTGAAAGTGGCCCTAGTTATGAATATTGTTTAAGATTACCAAGCCTCATGGCTTGAGTTAGACCATGGAGAGCTGAGAGCTTTAGCTAAGGGAGTTGTTCTGCACAGCCCAGTCGGCAGGATGTAATGTTAGCAGCTAACTTTTTCTGCAAACCACAGATACACCCAAGGTTGACATTTTGCACTGAACGTGGCATATCACGTTCACATTATATGCTTATTGGCCACCTTTTCGCATCATGAGACACGCCACTGGATATCATTAAGGACAACTAGGAGCCATTTTCACAGGAGGCCGGACCATCTACATGCAGGATCCTGGTGACCAAAACAGTTTTTTTTTAACCAAACCATGATTTTTTTTCCCCAAACCTTAACCAAGTGGTTCTTGTGCATCAACCTAACCAGAGCAAAAGCACAGTGTTGTGACAAGAGAGAAATAGAAAATTCTACCAAAACAAACCCGAAGTGCTTATCTTTGGTTTTGCAGAAATGGTCTATCTATCTATCTATCTATCTGTCTATCTGTCTGTCTGTCTGTCTGTCTATCTATCTAGAAGCATTAAAAAAACTACTTCTCCCATTTGATATTTTAAATCTCAGCGGCAGAAAGATTACAGCACTGTATTTCAACTGTGTTCTGAAAATAATACCTTGAATAAAAAGGGTTTTTAAGTTCCCTTCAAAGTCTTTAGGTGAACAAAAGGGAGTCATGAAAGCAGCACCGCGGTGCTATACGTCTCTGTCTGCATAGGAACGATGATTCTGTGCCAAGGTTTATGAGGACGATATCTTCAAATGATTTACAGCCCTCTACAGCACTGCTGTAAAAATCCATGAATCATCAAGGTTTGATTTTATTACAGTCAAAGCTGCGAGGGAAGAGTTCCCCTCATCACCTGAGGGTGGAGGTATTGAGCTCTACATCGTTTCTCCCCTCATCAAGTGACTCTCTCCCTCTCCAACCTGAGGAAACTGCGCTACAAGGTTAACATCTGTAGGAGTCAGGAAGGGAGGGATGCGGGGGGAGGAAAAACAGCATGGGGAGAGAAGAGGAGGGCAAGGGAGAAAGGGGAGGGGAGGACGGGAGACGACAGAAAGGGGGAGAATTTGAGAAACTAAGTGAGACAGAGGAAGAGGAGGGAAAGAAAGGCGAGTAAAATCACATTAGATTGGGTTCCATCAGGGGTTAGGGAAGATATTAAATATGTAGAAATAGAAAATGGCAAAATAGAATTTAATTAAACACTGTGTGTGTTAAATGGCGAAGGAGGAAGTGGAGAGAGGGATGAAAGACGGGAACAGAAAAGAGTGACGAGAAAGAGGTGGTAGAAGAGCGAGCCGCTGAAACAAGAGATCAATACTTTACTGCTGGGTGCTGAAATGGTGGTGGCAACTGTCTCCCCGAGTTTCCTCCTTAGCTAGACACACACACACACACACACACACACACACACACACACACACACACACACACACACACACACACACACACACACACACACGCTTGAATACAACCCTTCCCCCAGCAGACACATGCTGAGGCGATGTACACAATGACACACATACACACTTGCGCTGAAAGCCTGAGCAGCAGAGTGTCTATAGCTGTTAAACTGACAGGATTAAAGGACGCCCGCTGAATTGTAAAAAATAAATGTAACAGGTCTGTCCTGTTTCACCAGTCAATCTGAATTTAATGTCACTTGTCTCACACGTTTACAGGCAAGAAAGCCTTAAAGTAAAAGTAATGTACCACTTGGTGCAAGTCATATTATAACAAATATACTGGCTTTATGACGGCAGAGTAAACTCCGCCTGCTATTAGACATGGCTGATAGCTCCAGAGAGATTCCAGTAAGTGGAGCTTGTGCTAAGGACTGCTATTTACAAGATCAATGTTAAATTATACAGTTCAACAGTTTAAAAGCAAAAAGGACATACAGCCTTAAAAAATACACCATAGAGTGTAGAGAAATGTACGTAATGGTTCATATTATCGTGGAAATTGCAATAAATGTCCATATGTGGGGACTGATACGTTTCTGTTTATTACTTTGCTTTGTTCACACCCGTCTGCCTCACTTTTTTCCCTTTCTTCTCACCTTTATAAAACAATAATAATGCCTACACCTAACCCTAGCCCTAATACTCTTACATAAGTTCATAAGGGTTATAATTTAATGGAAAGTATAGCTATCAGGTTGAGTCTATGTGAATAAATAGAAAATATAATAGACTTTGGTCTGCTTAGATTAATATTTTTCAAGCATCTGTTGAATGTTCTCCGATTGGAAATTAATTCCTCATCCTCATCACCTCGCCCTTTTCTTTCACTTTCTACATCATGCAGTGTGATCATGGCGAAGCCCAGGGCAGAAATATGTTTGTGCAATCCTTCTAAATGCACCTTTCTCTACATGTTATCTTTTCTTATTTTAGCAATGTGTTGAGAGAGCTATTTTACAGTTTGTCAGCTCGTTAGAAAAACATTTTTTGTCAATATTTTGCATTAATGGAAATTGCATTTTCTAAACACTGAGTCCTCTAAAAAATCTCAATAAGTGCTATTCTGGCCCTGCAGTCTTTTGTCACTGTTCATCAATATTAATAAAGATTAAATAATTGCATTGTTGCGTCTAAAATCTGCATGAGAAGTAATTTCCTGGAGAGAACAGAGAAGAACATGCTGCTGAGAGCAGATCGCCTCACCCACATTTTCTGTCAGTGTGAAGACAGTCTCATCCCATTAGTCAGTCCGTCCTGTCAGTCCATTGCATCACTATACTGTAGCTGTGGCTGCATTATTGATCTTAAGCCTGTTTAGAGTTATCAAAACAGTACATCCTTGAGTGCTCATTGTGCATCTGAGTTTACAGTATTTCTTTCTCGTTTGTGCTTCCGAGAGGACTTGAAAGAGAAACACCAACCCATCCTGTCAGAGTTCATGAGCCGGAAAGATGAAGGTCAAAAGCACGCACCACCCTCACTGAGCCGGTGTGTGGAAAAAATGCCCACCTGTGGAGAGAGCACTTTGGCACAGGTGTCACAGACAATTTATTTCATAACGGTGTGGTCTGACACAACGTCTACAGCGTTTCCTCTAAGTCAGGGCTGCACAAGGTCTTTGTGTCTCATCCTTTGCAGCGAAGTGTTCTGAAGTCAGCTGCTGCCAGGAGCAAAAACACAAAATCCAACAGTGATCCAAGAATGTCAGGCCTAAAAATTATCATTTCAGATGCATAATACAATACAGCCAAAGATCGAGTGTGTAACTTATAATGTGGTATACGTGATGTACAATACTTACATTACATTTATTAGTTTAGCAATTTGAATGCAGCTGTTTTCACTCATTACATCTGATTAGATCTAGGCTCTGGTTGAAGGTGGGAGGACGCATTGTGGAAATGATTGCACATGAGGTCACCAGACTCTTGTGTGCCAATACAACTGGTGACGGTGTATTTTTCCCCACATTAACAGCTTTAAAAGAACAAGGAGAGTGAGCTGAGATGTCAAGAACCATTTGTATCTGCCAAAACAGGCCTGAGAAGAGGTCCAATAAGAAGAATAATTAGTGGGTGGTCCACTGGTTTGCAGGGCCTTTGATATTAGTATGCTATACTTTAACAATGATTTCTTAAACATATCAATACATATAATTGTTATCACTTGTGGATAGCACTGATCCGCCTCATTGTTCCACAAATCAAACCTCTCAAAATAATAAAACAGATATTGGTGCATTATTGAGGATTACATTTCAGATACAGTCCGACACTCTCCTGACATAAACCAAACCAAATCCACACATAAACCTTACCATTCTTAACTGTATTATACAGCCATTTTTACATAATCCCTAACCTAGTGCTTTGACAGGCCAATGCCAGTAGCCCAGTGGGATCCAAAACTTGTGCGACAGTGGTATGTAGTCGCTGAAAAGAGAGGCTGCTCCTCCTCTAAGTGCAGCGATAATTGCATTTGATAAAGTCATAATGAAGGAACACCAGATTGCGAGGAGGCGTTAACGATTGCCAGTACTTAATTAAAGGCAATTAAAAGCACGTACTGTATATAGAACAGTTGTGGGGGAACGATCCAAAGGGACAAACGGAAGGTTTGATCTGCAACATCACTGAAACCTTTGGATTTGATCTTTTTTTTTTTCGTTTCACCAACAACCACATCGCTGCTTCAAGTGTAGCAGCGATAGATAAGGGGAAGGTTAAGCTCTCCATCAGGCTGAGTATCATCATCATCTGTAATTTTAAAAAAAACAAACAAAAAAACAGACAACTCATCACTGAAGTTTAAATCTCTCCCTGCTCATTGACATTGATTGTGTGAGGTTGTGTTCACCTCCACTGCTGCTGTGAACCTGTTGCTGTGAATCAATGTGTGTCACCTGCTGATCGCACGCAGGTCTACTCGGCGTTGCCCCCCTGCTGTGCTCTCTGCCTCTTTCGAACAATGGATGTTTTGACGCGTTGAACGCAGGTGTCTTATAGAGACACTTGAATAGAACTGATGCATCATTCATGTTATTGGTCACACCTGCTTCCTGATATGACGTGTCAAGTATGAGTCTCTCATGTGGTCGCTAACCTTCCATAAAAGATAAAACTACAATACAATAGACCCTTTTCACGGTGGACATTTTGAACTGTCAAAGCAGAAAAAGCACAAGAATGACCAGTAATGACAGTAATGTCCAAAAATGTCCAAACAATATTGTTTTCAACAGAGCACAAATGCTTGAAATAGATATAGTCATCCACGTACCGGTCTGCACCATTTTGTACACGACTCCTTTACCAGAGCCTGGAAACCTGACTGAAATGAAATGCAGCCATCATTAATGTAATGAATTCCACCTGTGCTCTGCTTTGAGTAGTCAAGATGTTAGCTGTATAAAGGATCCATATGAGGGCCCTGAAACTTGAGGAGCTTAATAGAATCAGCCGTCATTATTTGTATTATCAATTACACATGTGCTTTTCTTACTATAATTCTTTTTTCATGGTCCTTCTACTTCTTCCTGTGCTTCTTCTGGTAATGCTGTCTTGTGATTTGAGTACTTGAAGTTACAAACAAGCATTACAGCGTTGCACTGGCTGATGCAGGTTGCAACTAAACTCGACAAAAGTCATAATATACAGCATCAAAGATGGATGACATTAAGTAATGTCAAGGGCCTCAGAGATAACTTGGATTGATGTGTGGTCCAGTCTGTGGGCTCAGAACTGTGTGTCTCACAGACTTATAAATGATTCTGCCTCCAAGGAGCTGGTGAAGCAGTGTGAATGCAATGCGAATGAAGATGCTACAGGAATCATAACAAAACATCTGGGACGATCACAGCAGTTCAGAAACTTATCCTGAGAGCATTTTATGTTTGGGATGGTGTTAAATGGAGACGCAACACAAAATTTACATTCTGAAGTGAGTCTTTATCGGAAAAAAAAATAGTCAATTATGTGTCAAGGAGTTGTTTTGTACTTATAAAAAGTGTCCCTCTGTGCCCACAAACCTTGACTGGCAGACTGATTACATCTCTCTGTGCTCACTCAGTAGTTTTGCAATTAATAAACTTCTGTATTATCTGTCACTCTGATTTATGACGAAATGAGAGGACAATAACTACCTGTATCCTGTCTCGTTCGAGAGACACACACTGACATGCACAGACGAGACGTAAACAGACTGGAGAAGAGGGGGAAAAAAAGGCAAGTTTTAGAAATGTAACCCACACGTCTCACTTTGAGAATCACAAACAGTTAACTTTTTGATGAAAGAAACGCTGCTTCTCAGGGGGAAATGTTTAGACATTACTCTTCCTGTCCTGTGTGTGTCTGTGTGTGTGTGTGCATGTGTGTGCGCGCGCGTGCTGATTTGTCTCTTGACAGTGAGTCGTCAGTCCCTGCTGTGCCTTCTGGCTTGATGAGAACATCAAGAGGCCTCTCTGACTCATAGCGGAGTGTGTGTGTGTATGTATGTATGTGTGTGTGTGTGTGTGTGTGTATGTTTTGGTCTGTCTGTCTGTCTGTCTGTCTCTCTCTGTGCCTGTCAGTCTCTTCTAAGTGGATTATGATTCATACAAATTCCAGATGCTTTTATATAAATCAGTCCTCCTTGTTATTTAGGAAGATCCTCTCTGTAAGTGATGATATAGCCTTGAGTGAGTGTCGCTTTGAGTCATCTAAACTATCTATTTTCTATATTTTCTTTGGTTATTGAGGCAATGCTTACCGATGGTGTATACTTTTTACAAACACGTTGTTATTTTCTTTTCTCAGCCAGCACATACATTCTGTTTATAAGAGAGTGTTGGTACAGTTTTATTGATCAGACCGGGCGAGACAATTACTCCTCATATTGGATAAGTACTGGTACATTTAAAGCAGCCAGGAGGGAACGGAAAGATTCAAAAACCAACAATACTGAGCCTGTAGCGTAATACATACATTAGAAAACAGTTAGTATTCTTTTAGCAACACCAGCATCTCTTTTTGACCACATGTCGAATATAAAATCACTGTAGCGTTCGCAGCTGCTCGCACCGGCTGGATGTAAGTTCGAACACTGAGTTTGAGTGCAGAGTCGACAGTAACCGCTATGTCGCAGCTAGTTTCACACTGAACTCGCCAGTGAGTGACACAGGCGTGTTGTTTTATCCGAAGTGCAGTGCTCATGAAAACGGGAGAGGAAGTCATCACTGACTAGCAACAGGAAACAGCAGACTTACAGATTTCATTGTACCTCAATGTTTCAGAGTTGTTGTTTTTTTTAAAGTGAGGAAGTGAGTAACTCATGAATATGGTCATAAAGAATAATATCAATAGAAGTCTCCGTACAATTTTCTGATTCACATCAGCCTGTTCACTTGAAAGATTCATACTGACTGACAGCACCATGTCATTGTTCTGACAGTCCATTTTTACGAACCCCAAAAGTGTGAAAAATATCCCACTGGACCAAAAGCCCATTTGTTCGACAGCTTGTTATTTATAAAACAAAAGCCCTTCGCACTGAAACACCAACACTCTCCCTCCAGATATTAAGTCATTGACTGCTGGCCAAGCAGGCGACTTGAGGAGGGATGAGGGGGAAGCCGGCCTCCTTGTTAGCAAAATACGTTCCCCTGGTTAACCTGCCATCCCTTTTCATCCACTCTGAGATCACTAATGGACGGGGCTGCTGTCAGGGTCCGGACCCTGGTGCCAGCCTATCTGGACACAGACCTATTGTCAAGTTTGTCAAAAAGGACCCAAATGTAGAAGATAGGCAGGCAGGTTGAACAACAAAAGGTGAGCTCTAATGATGAGCTGATCCTAGTCCAAGTGAGAAATCCAAAATCCAGTAATCCAAAACAAAAGGCAGGCAACAAAACGGACGTAATCCACAAACGAAATAAACAAACTGTGAATAAATCCCAAACAAGGTACGAACCAGGAAAACAGGAGCACACAGGCAGCAAACACAGGAACAAATGCCAGGAAGACAGGACCGAGAAACACAGGAGGCAAAGGTACAAAACAGGCGAAGCAATGAAGTGCGAGGGGAAAACATGGGCTCAAATATATGGGTACTGTAGATTAAGTCATGAGAAGTGAGTGTACATAGAAAAAGGGTGGGGAAACCAGACAAGGAGAGGAAGCGGAAAGTGAAACATGACACATGAGTTTACAGTATACTTTCAACATAAAACAGGAAATTATAAAACTAAGAAATCCAAACCATATACACCTATAACTGATTATTGTGAATTATGACATATTCAGTCTGGTTTCTCTAAATTAACGAATCGCTTGATCTGTGCCAATCTCTTCATAGTGCCAAATTTTTTGCCCTTAATCGGCTGTCTGGCCTCACACCAAACGGCATACCCTGACCCTGACCGTAACCTGACAGTAAGATACTAAGACAAGTAACTTCCAGGGAGTTAGCATGTATTCACAGAGCAAGGTCCCGGGCTTCTGTTTTCAGGATAATGCACTGTTGGACCGAAAACTTGCAGTCAAAAACATTTTGGGGTTTCTCGTGGAACAATTGTCAGTCCCCATCACTGAACATGTATTTTGTTCATTTTTCTCCAAAGATAAGCAGCTGCGTCTCCATTTAAATGCACTTCAATAGGTATGTTAAGTGAAAGCATTGCTGTTCATACCACCGTGATGTTCAGCTCTGATTCTGACTGTTGGCAGTTCAGTCACACTATTTTAGCCTCTTTGCTGTTGTACAAAACTTGCCTTTTAAAAACCCTGTGTGCAAGGTGAATGGCTCAGCAGCCTATTATTTATGACAGTTATCAGATTATGAATGATTCAGTGCTTTCAGGAGGCAATGTATGGCCGAACTTAAAACGGTGAGGAGAGCTTCACTGCTACGCCACTGATTCGGACAGTGACAATGAGGATTCATTATAGACGGTTCAATTTAAAGATTGGCTGACAAAGATGAATTTGTACGTGTACTGAACATCTCTAGGTGCAAAGCAACCAAGTGGTGCCGGCAGCTATTCCTATTCAGGAGTGAATGCAGTATAAAATTGCACTTTTGTCCTGCGTTAAACTCCCTTCACCAGTCACCTCCTATCAGGTTTAGTGTGCTGGCGTACAAACATCTTTTGTAAGAGAGCGTCTGTCCTTGATTTCACGTTAACCGCCACTGTTTTGGTCCTGCGAAGCAAAACAAAAAAGTGGCAGAAACTCGACTGTCGATTCGGGGAGCCATCTGACTCAACGTTAATGTGAAAAATATGACTTAATGCAACTTTAATGATGTTGGCTGCCACAATAAGAGAGTCCATTTTTCACTTGTGTCCTGAGCCGAACAAGCTGTTGCACCACCGCATTAGTCTGAAGGCAAACTGTTTCCTCCTCGTCTTCTCTCCGCATTTCTCTCATTCCGCTCCCTTCGCTACTCCTTAAACATAACAACCCTTGAGAAAAAGGCTCGCTATTCACCCTAAGACACCACATTTTCCTCTGCAACCTTATTAATTAAAAAAAGCAAAATAATGTACACCACCCGCAGTTATTTGCTGTTCTGTAATTCCACGCCATTTATCAATACAAGCCTCTTGCAGAGGGAATTTACATAAACCTGTAACAGCACTGCTTTATCATTTAATTGGTCCCCACTGAGAGAGACACCTTAACATGCAAATAATACAGAAACTCTGAATTAAAAGCAGAAGACATAGGAAGAAAAACTATTGAATTCACAAGTGGTCACAAGTCTGACAAACTGCGGCACTCTTGCTTTAAGAAGTTTTCAATTCCCTTCAGGTTAACAGAAAGCCGCAAGTCCAGTATTTGAGAAGATACAGACACTTTTTGTTGCTGTTGATGCTTCTGAGCTTTTTTTATTGAAAACTTAACTCTAGCAAGGCAACAGAGAAAGCGCAAAGTCACAAAGAAAGCACACAACAGGTAAAAGCTAATGTTTATTTCTTAAATAGATCTTGAAAGATTTTTGCTGTTGATTGGCAGTTGCAAACACTGGGATGGCGTCTCCTGATCATTAAATCTATTATTAAATTCGCCCTTATCACCGTTACCATATGTGTGTGAGCTTATTAAATAAGATAAGTGTCACCTAACAGCAAGACACGAGGCGGCAGGCAGGTATAAGAGCAAAAGTCTAGCTTTAATAACAAAGCTGAAGTCTAAACACAAAATCAGAAAATCCAAAATGCTAGTGCAAATAGCAGTCAACGAAAAGCCGGCAAAAAAAGGCGTCAAAAACTGCAGGGACGTTGCAGATTTCGAGAATTGAAAAAGTACAAAAAACTGAAAAAAGCAAAGACCAAAGAAGCACTGGGAACACAAGCAAGAACACGAGGAACATAAGGAATATGAGGAACACAGGAGACACAGGACTGATGTGGGGAAACAGAAATCGAAGACTAATAAGACACAGGTGCAACGAATGTGCTAATTAGAAAAGGAGAAACTCAAAGACAATAAGTGGGAAGTAAAACGTGACACTTGCGAGAGAGCTACAAAATACAAAAGAAACATAACACCCAAACGCCCAAACCATGACGGATAGTTTGAATTTAACAATTATCACAGAAATGTTTCAAAGTAATTTTTGAGGCAGAAAAGTACAGGAAGGTAACATCTAACAACCCTCCTGCAACATACTGTTATTCCACAGAAAACAAACTCGACAGTGCTGGGCTCAGTCCTCAAAACATAATCAAATAAGCGACATTTAAACTTAAATCTATTTCCTCTCAGTGAAGCCTACAGAACAGAAGAAGCCCACAGGTCATCATCGCCTCCCACTGTGATGCTGTTATGCTTTCACTGCGATGTGTCTACATGTCTAATAACTGTATATCTGCTACATGTAACCTGTGACTCTCTATTCCTGAAAGTGACAGTGACTGGTGGGGTTGAGGTTGGATGACTTTGTTGTTTACTCCCCAGGGAGGAGTCCATTTATCATACTGAGAAGAGGAGGTGTGAGTGGGCATAGTCTGATGACATGCTGCTGCGCCGCAGTATGTGGCGTATAAGTGTAAGTCTATATGTTGTAGGTAGGATGTGCGAAATATCTGCTCGCTCCAAGTAGCATGAATAGTAACATTGATAGTTTAACACATTCAAACACATTTAGAATCCTCTCTCAGTATTTGACATTCAGTATTAATCTGATTTATAAAAAACACACCTGGACAAGAATTGTAGTTGTACAACGTTGGAGCTCAGGTCAAACAGGACTCCTTCCTGGAGGCCTGCTTAACGTGTAAATTGCCCCCCCCCCCCCAAAAAAAAGTCATTATCGTCTCTGATTGATCCCACTAATCCTTTCTGGAACACAGCTGTAGCCAGCAGCAATACTGTCCTGCAAGCAACTGTTTAGATTTGTTTTATTTTTCAACTTGCACAGATTTATCTTTTTTTTTGGGGGGGGGGTTGTATAAAAATCCTGAAAATATTACTGTTTTCTTTTGACTGTCCAGGCTCTAACAGTGCTGCTACAGGTTCCTGTCACTTTTACAGTAATGGATAGCACTTGGAGGATTTTTAGGTTGTTTGGCCCACAGCTGGCATCAAATCAAGCCAGTAGGAAATCTTTTCTGGTTGTGTCACTTTCAGACAGCTTCAAAAAAGCTACTTGTAAACAGATGCTTCACAGGAGTAATACATCACAGTGAAAAAGACAAGTAGCATACAATGTAGTGTGAATGTAGTATTACTCAAGGACTTTCTGTTGTTTGGACTGCATTTTTCAGTCTGGGTAAGGCAGTGCTCAATATTTAAGCTGTACACTAATGTAGCTCTTAGCAAATTGGTACCAAGCAGTGATGAATTAATACCAAATAGTTTCCTATTTGCGCGTCCAACAGATATAAAGCAACATAGTCTGACTCACCAGATGTAGACTTCTACCATTAGGCAGCCTTCTACTCCCTTCTGCTATCTGGGTGTTACCTGCCGCGTTAATAGAAACAACAATAACATCCAAGCTAACAACCTCAATGCTGAAAAGTTAACCAAACACTCATGTGGTCGCTCATGGCAAGAACCTTAACAAGCTCCAAGGGTCGCAGAAATGACAACTTGACTGTAACCCAAGCCCCCAGGGGCAGTGCCATGCTCTGAAGACAGTTTTCATAGTGGCCAAACCGTGTAATTACAACATCATGTGATGCACTGTGGCCCAAAAATCCTTTTTCTCAGAAGCTAACATGGGGAAAGAAGCGTCTGACAGTGGATTAAGAAAGGGCTTGTGTCACTGTCATAATTTGAGCCATTTGTTCCAATAACATTTGGAAATATTTGGACATTCAAGTTAGCTGGGCGCTAAACGGGAAGTTCCAGCTCAGTAGGCAGAACTCTGTAGTGTGCATGCACAATGAAGAGCCCTGGCCGGAAGTCAAGCATTTTCTGGCTTCATGTACCACCAGGCAACTTCCATAGGAATGAGTGTAGCTCCATCTCGAGGGCTGAGCCCAGCGGTAATAGGTCCATGGATAGCCCTAGCTGCTAATCCAAGATGTCACCAATTGGTAGATACCAATGATGCTAGCAAAGCAACACAGTACATAAAACAAGCACAGCAGAAACCTCAGATAGTTTGGACAAAAGTGTTTCATTATATATCTTGAAACATTGCACTTATGGCTAAAAATGTACAGCAGATGTAAGATATTTGTACTATAAATCATCCGCCAGCTGTCTACCTGGAAGTGACAGTTGGCACAACGTCACAGTGACTCATTCTTCTCCAGCAGTGATACAATGCTGTGGGGAGCTGGCAACTTCTTATGGTATACATGGAGCTGTTTTGCTGCTAAATGCTAGTTGCTAACTTTGTCTTTTGGCCTTTTGGTGCTCAGCTGGTGGCTCACAGTGGGTTTATTAGGACTCTTTGTTGCTAAAAACAAAAACAAGGTATCACTTCGACATGAATGCAGTAGCCCCCAGGGTTAAAGCCAAAGTGATAATGGAGTACAATAAGTGGGCTAACAGTTAGCTACAGTTAGCCACATGTAAGGGGCTAGACTACTTAAAAGCAGCCTTGAATGCGAGTGCTACAGTGAGGATAGCCCTGTTTTAAGAGCATGTTCACAGTGGCAGAGCTTTAACAGTGTCTTTGATTACCTTTGTGGACAAGGACGTGCTGACTTAGTTCTTCTGTGCCACGACTGATTGGCCCCCACGGATAGATGGACTCACTGATTGGCCCTCGGCATACGGTGGGGCAGCAAGCAGGAAGTGCTCATAAAGAGAAGGGGATGTTCAATCTTCCAGCTCCCCAGACAACCACAGCCTGCCTTCTGCTGAGCCTTATCTCTTACTTGAGGTGTGTCTTTTTGTCGTCTCTGGCGTTTAAGCTCGCCCCTTGTCTCTTTTCCCTCCAGTTGCATTTATATCTCTGTAAAAGTTTCCCCTCTTCCTCTCACTAACGCTGTCCCAGACCTCACACCGTCTCACAATCATCTCTTTCTCTTTCTTTTTTTAAAAAAAATATTCTGCCTGCTCTCTCTCAGCAGTGCTGTCCTTCTCTCTCTTCCTCTCTGCTCTCATTTCCCTACAGCAGCTCTCAGAAAATTGTCTTCAGTGTGAAATGAGACAGAGGAGATTGGCTAGCAGTATTAGAGTGTGAGAGAGACTCTGTAAGGAGGCTGTAAAAATGACTCCTCCATTGGGAAATACCACAGCTGTATTAAGATCTCCTCGTCTCCTTGTCTTTTAAACGGCTTCCATTCTCCTGCTAATTGTTTTGAAGCCTGGCCTGTAAATCCCCAGCGAGATCTGGCAACTACTCATTGAATTAGCCTGGAGTTACAGAAATATCTCTCTTTTATCAATCTTTGAGAGGAGGAATATGTCTTTTCACCCCCCCTTCCTTTTCTCCCTCAGTCTGTTACAGCCCTCCTACTCTATTTTCTGCCTCATAAAAAAAAGCATTTCTGCTTCATTCACCTCACCACGCAACAGGAAAGAGAACAATGTGACAAAGATTGTGAGGATTCAGATCATGTCACAAGACTTAATCCACTGAGCCATCGGGATTCCTCCTAATGCTGCGGTATCAAAAATATGCTTACTCAGAACTTATTATTTCTAGAGGTGAAGCTCCCAGACAGCAGATGAAACCAGAGTACAGCTTACCAGTGAGGCCGGGGGTTCGTAGCAGACTTTGATTGAAGTTAAAGCCAAAACACACTGGAAGCAATTTACTGAAATGTGTCATTTGTAGCTGCTAATCTGAGGTTTGTATGACAAACTGCAGGTGGCAGATTTGAAGTGTCAGCAGCCGTGTTGCTGCTTTATTTCACCACCACAGCAGGTGCTATTACTGAGCACTGTTTGTGAGACGTTTCGCAGACCATATTGTTCATGCTTTAAGATCATGCACTATTTTCATGAATGTTAAAATATGTACATGTGATTTGCTGTTTCGTTTTTTTTTTTTTCAACATTCAAAAATGATATTCAGGGCAGGCCTCAAGGTGAACATCCTGCTTTTACAGTGGTTAAAAATGTGTGCTGTCCATTGTCCTGTGACTGCCTTTTTTATGTATTATTTTATTGCATTTGTCTTTACAATGTGTGTATCTGTGTCCAAGACAGAGGACGTTATGGCACCATCTACTTTATATAACATTGTGCAGCCAGAGCATAAATGCTCCACAACAAAAGGCATTGTCTGCAAACAGCTGAGACAGGAGACAATGCAACAAAGATGTCTTTTGATTAAACTGTATCTGGTTAGCAACCAAGCTAACTAGCAGCCTGTGTCAATATGTTTTTTGTTCTATCTGAACACATATATCTATTTTGCTAAATAGATAAACACATAACAGTAACATGAAATAACATAACAATACTAACAAAAAGAGAGACAAGAAAAGCTAGCTTGCTTTCTAACTGTCAGTCAGAGAGCCAGCTATTCTGACTCTCAGAAGCTAGCATGGAGCGAACTTGCCAGCATGTTACACGGTATCCTTACTGCATGTGACACGAGAGAATATCAGCGACAAAATCTGTTCCGTTGCAGTGTTTTATGTCGTCCTGACTGGGTCTGCGCGATGCAGTGCTGCGCAGTGCGACGGGTCATTTTAAGCTTTAGTTGGGTGCCCTGTTGCTTGCATGAAATGTGCTACATGGACCAATTATGCTTGATTCACAAGGTTGAAATGAGGAATTATCTACACAAGGCTGTCGCTTTTTACAACAAAAAAGGGAAAAAAAAGCTTGCTGGACTGGAAATCACTGGAGAGGTTATAGCTAAAAACACACCATTGCTAATAATACCTGCTTACTTTTGGCTATATTTTAGGTTATGCCAAATAAAGATCTAAATATCCAGATATAAAGATACTAACATAGGAAGTTATTTTGATAAACTCGCCAATGTAATGGATTTGGCGTGGACAGAGATTGTCTGATATCTCACTTGATGTTCGGACACAGTGTTTGATAGTAGTTTGCTATCCAGCAAGATTAGTTTTCTTACAAGTAACGACTATGTAGATTTCACAAGGACGACAGATGAACCTAACAGTGCCATTTTACATCATGATCAGAATTTTAGCTTAAAATATTAAAAAGGTGACTTAAATTATTGACAGAATGTGATATAATCCCATTACAAGTTTGACATTATGTTATGGGGCCCCTCTCTTGCCGGCATCAGCCACCTGGCTCATTGGATCTGGGTCTTAAAACCTCCTCTTCCCAGAGGTCCTTCGCTAGCTAAGTAAACAACATTAACACTCCTCTGTTGATCAAAGCTCCCAGTCCGGACCGCTAACTGCACTGCTAACTTATCTTACTAGCTAAGGTTAGACGTGATATACGTACTGTCCCTTAAGGCCAATATTTTAAAGTGATATTTACATGAGTTGTTGTGACCTGTAACTGTCAGTATTTAGCTGTGTTCAAACTTTGAGATGCATTTTCTGTACTGTGAGCATGCTATCATGATATAATGCCCTAAATAAGGATACTTTGGGAAAACCTGAGCCCAAGGACAAAAGACTAATTTATTTCGAGTTTGCAATTCAATTAAAGTTGAAAACCTTGCTGGAGAAACTTGTTAAAACGGCCTCAAATCACTTAGCCAGCAACCTTGAGTGGCGGTGGTGAACAGAGGAGTCAAACCAAGGTGAATAGACTTTACATCAGGAGGTGGAGATGGTGCCAAGATTTAAAAAAAAAAAAAAAGAAGAAGAAAAAGGAATGAAGTAAATTGTTGCTTTCTGTCTATGAGTCAATTTGAGCCAGCAACCTTGACAAGTTTGTATATTTATACGCATAAGTCAAAGTCGGTGTTTACAATGTGACTCTGAGCCAAGGGGACTTTGGAATAAAGCGTCGCCATCCGTTTGTATGTAAGTCAAATTAAGCCAAGTTAGTTTGACTGATATGGATATTAGTGGGTTGGATATTACCATACAAGCAGGTTTTTTTCCATATTCATGCTGATTATTTTTGTCTCTTCACACAAAGCAGGATAAAATACTGCCTGCTGAACAGTTAGGAAACCAATCATCAGCTTTGATGTGAAGCCTTGGCAGACAGCAAGGGGTGAGAGAAGTGAGAGGGGAGGGAAGAGAACGAGCGCTTGTGGAAAAAAGAAGGAGCCGGGAGAAAAGCAGCACACAGATGAAGGGAATGAGCGAGAAAGTCAGAGGAAAGTGCGTGCGTTACTTGTGAAGGACCCAGCCACAGAGTGAGGCGGGGAGTTAAAAGAGCGTCCGTTCTGGTCAAGATGAGATGGTTGATTGTGTGTGGACGGCTTCCAGGAAGTATCTGGAGTGAATTGGAAGAGCTTCCCGTCCTTTGAGAGTGTCTCTTTTAATCATGGCTGTTGGGGCTGTGGGAACCAGCCTCACCACCGAGAGGACACTGTTAATTAGACGGCATGTTACTGCACATCCCTGTAGAGTCAACACCCTGCACAGCAATGATTGCACTCTGTCTCTCACACACAAACACACACAAATGGCACAGCTGTGCCCGTTCTCCGTAAGCTTCATATATACGTAAAAATACACTCATATTATTGGATTCAAAGGATTAACTATTTTACTGAACTTGACCATGACCTCAACAGATGTAACCCCTTTTCCCTCCATACCGTTTCGGGCATATGTCTGGCATATGTCATCCTAATTTGGGGGCTATTCCTCTCGCAACATTACACAATCATCCCTTTTATGTGACTGATGCATCAGCAATTCAAGCAGCAGTTATACAGCCTTTTTAATTTTTTTTTTACTTGCCGTATGTTGCTGTTGAAAAAAAAAAGTCTTGACTTTTAAATATCTGTCAAAGCTCAGCTCACACTCAGCTTCTAATTGGTGTTCAACTTAATGAGTTGTCTGCATACGGATGCCTTTGTACCTGAGATTCACAGTTTGTGCTGCCTGAGTTGCAGGTGCATCACAGTTAACGTGGTAAACACTCAAAACTATGATAAACAAACTCAAGATGGAAAGAGAAAGGAACAGGGATAAAACACTGAAAATGAAGTATTGCATCAGACATAACATCCACATAATTTGGTATAAAACTGAATACCACGTTGACCCCAGTGGTTTGGTTTGGGGCAGTGATTTTCTGAGGCACAATCACTCTGTGCATGTTTATTCTGGTCCCCTGGAAGGTTTATTTTCCAAAAGATTTAGCAAATGAATGGGTAGAAAGTGCTGATGTACTGTAGATAGTACATTGTAGTAGTACAATGTATTAATTACTTGTTGTGTAGTTGTAAATTGCAATAATAATCTATGGTTGTAAAAAACCTTTAGGAGACGACAAATGATATTTGGAACTAATATATATTCGAAGTAAAAATTGAAGTCTCAGTGTCAAAATTTAGAACACGCACACAACACTTTGTTTAAATACCCTTCAGCATGTGTTTAATTAAGTGCTGCAAAGTAAAAATGTTCAGCATTATCCTAGAAAACACGGAGAGCTCCCAGCAGCATTTCGTAGAAAGTAAACAATATGGCTCCCCAAAGTTTTATAAAAGTAAATAAAGTTAATGAATGCTAATACAATTAAAAAAACGTAAATTAATATTAAATCTCCAGTCTCCTCTCTCAGAGTCCCTGTTCTGAATTAGTAGTCCCAGTTCAGCAGCACAAAGCAGAGTTACTATGCAGCTCTGAGACAACTTCAGCTCTCCCCATGTATTCCTGAGACATAATCATTCGGAAGGGATGAGGGTGGCGAGCAAAGAAACTTTGAAGGATTGCAGTGTTTAACCTCAGCAATATCTGTCACCTTAACCTGCCGATTTTTGATAATGCAAGGTAGTTTGCTGCCATCGGTGTGTGGATGGATGGATGAGAGGCAAAATTGTGTGCTACTTTGGATCAAAAACACCTCATAACTGCAGTCCATTTGGCATTTGGCAAGTATATCTAAGTAGAAGAGAAGCAGTCCTGAGGGAACAATTTCAGGGGTTTTTTTTGCGTCGAGTCAAGGTAG
Organism: Acanthopagrus latus; assembly: GCF_904848185.1. Classification (NCBI taxonomy): domain Eukaryota; kingdom Metazoa; phylum Chordata; class Actinopteri; order Spariformes; family Sparidae; genus Acanthopagrus; species Acanthopagrus latus. The sequence goes on from NC_051055.1 coordinate 17,186,212, forward strand.
GCGTTACCAGGTTATATTGAGATTTGATTTCCTATGATTTGCAGTCTGTTGCACCTCCATTACGAGTATTACTGCAGGTGTTAGAAATGATCGCACATTTTGATAAACATCTTCGTCAACAACAACAAAATGCAAACAATCGAAAACTTTGCCGATGTTGGTATTAACTGCAGGTCCGCTGTAAGGTAAGATGTTTATTTTCTCGCAGCACACAAGCATTTCTCTTTAGTTTTTACCTCCCCATCTCGCGTCTTCTCTTTATCTGCAAGTTGGTCTTTTCCTCACTCTGCATCTGTTTTTCTCTGTCACCTCCATCTCCTTGCGAGGCACACACAGATCCTCTTCTCTCTCATGCATAACACACCCCCTCCTCCTCTCAGCTGCTCTGATGAAGCCATCACTGTCTGTCTGCATCCCAAGTCAGTTGTCTGAGCACTGTTCAGGCAAGACTTAGAGAATTACATTCATCTACTGTGGTAATTCACACCCTCACTCATTGTCTGTCTGCTCTGTCTCTCTTTCTATCTCTGCATCTCACCATCTTCCCTCTCTGTCTCTCTGTGTGTGTTCCCTTCCATTTCTCTCCCTCTAAACGACTTTTGCAGCAGAACGGTTTATTTATAGGGCCAATTAAATCTGGAGGAGACTCTGTGGGGTTTGGTGGAAAATACGTCTAAAAAAGCAGAATAGTTTTACATTTTTTAATCTTGAAGGCCTGCAAGAGCTGTTAACTGCTTGTCATGTCGGCTAGATAGATTGTGTTTGATCTCAGAGAAACAGGAGCGGAAGGAAGGAGAAAGAAGACATGAGTGTGTGGTAGTGAATCTTTTCTTAATTTTGTTAAAAAAAAAAAAAAAGAAGTCTTCTGGAGTTCCTGGAGAGTAGACAGCAGGTAAGTGACATTTGCTTGCAGGAGAGGGGAGATAAAAAAAGGGTAAGATTAAGTACAGCAAAGGAGTCTGAAGAACATACTAACTACGCAATGCATCTGCTTTTATAGTCAATCTACTTTGAGCTTTATATAACTCAGCTCTTTGGAGGACATGATGTAACTTTAGCTAATCATTTGTCCTGAGAAGCCGGAGAAGAGGCTGCTTCCTCTGGCGCTGAATCTGAGGAGTTCGACAGCTGTTCGCCAGACACACAGCGGTGATGCACGGGTCAGTACGATGAACCTGCGCGATTGAACGTTGTGTTCAAAGACCACCAACGTCTCAAAATAATATACGGGCCAGACGCTAAGATGAAGCTCAGCCTTTTCAGCGAGATATCGGCGTCTGCGCCTTCACGGACCTGAAACAGCTGTTCATGCTGTGCATTAGCATACCCGCCACATCAGCAAAAAGGAGTTTGTCTTCAGCGAGGAAGCCAAAGCAACCATTTGAGTAGCAAAAGATTAAGAAGTAACATGATCAATGGAACATGAGTGATCTAAACATTCTGAGCGCAAGGCAATACACTTTTTGTTAAAGGTATGATATGTAAGATATGTAAGACTGTAACTGCTGCTATATGTAGCTGCCATTAGCTAGTTAGCTCAGTTAGCCATGCATTTAGTGGTCCAGACTGGGAGCTCGGAGCACCAGAGGAGTAGTGGTTTTGACACTGCTAGGACAGAAATTGGGACTGGCAGGGGCCAGGGCTAGCTGGTTAGTATGCTAATTTAGATATATCTGCAATGCAGTGCTTATAACATATTGCACCTTTAAGCAGTATTGAATGAGACAATGCCAAACATCCAGAAAAACAATCTTCCTTTAAGAATAGCTTAGCACCAAGCTGAAAATTGAGCTTTCCTTCTTACTCTGGTGGACATTTTCAATGGGACCAGGGGAGTATTGGTGTTTACACTGCTAGCACAGGAGCTTTGGACCAAGATGGAGCTAGCTGGTTAGGGTGCTAACTTAAGTAAGCCTTGATATCTCTTTAATACAATGCATAGCATTAAAACTGCTATTTCTTCACATTGGCTTTCGTTTAGTTGTTGTTTTTATGTTTTCAACTAAAATACTTACACATTGCACATTTAAAATATTAACAACAAATTGGAACAACACTCTAACTAACCGCGTGTCCTTATCAGCCAGATGCTATGCAAATATGAAATATGACATTTTGTTTTGTTTGGAAGATGACCAAGGGAAACATTTTATCATTCTCACGCCTACTGCCTTGTTGCATTTCACTTCACATCTACACTTCCTACTTACATTTGCTTTAAACAGGAGAGTTCCAACTTCTATAATATAATTAACAGGACAAATAACACAGCTTGAAGACCTATGAAAAGAATAAACATAAAAGACAAAGAAATCCTACATACAAGACCATACCTAAAGATATTTACTCAGCTGCAGCTTGCAATTTGACAAAATTCTCATTATCCATCTGAATAAGTAAGACGTTTTGTCTTCACAGACTCTTTTACTGGAACCACTTCCTAAAGAATTACTCACTACTCATTGAAACTGTCTTCGGGTTTTTTCTTCCACTGTCTTAAATTCAGCTCCAAAACCACGTGACAAGGCCAACGCTGCTAAATGCTGTGAGTGCATCGAGGCTGTTAAGGGACGGGCTTGAAGAGAAACTCGTGGCAGAAGTTGCCCTAAAAGCCAGAAGCAACCCCAGAGCCAGACCCTGACAACATGACTGATGCTAGCTGGCAGCTGGCTACACACTCCTACTGTTAGAGAGGCAGAAAGATAGAGAGAGACAGCGGGGAGAGATGAATGATTCGGGTCAGCGTCAGAACAGGATTGATTTGGATCAGAACCAAAACCACTGATGGCTTATTGAGACAGAGATGGATGGAGCGATGGAGAAAGAATGACTAATAGATTTTAGATACAGGATGTCAAGCTGCCAGTTGGCTTCTACTGGACGGAGGAGGTCATTGGAGGGGGAGGGGGTGTGTAGCACGATGGCTACATGGCTAAATACCACACACACACACACACACACACACACACATCTTACAGCCTTGGCTGCCAGTCAGACATGGACCTGATGCTTTTTAAGCACTGCAATACTCTGCATAATTAATTAGGCATTACTACATGCCACGATTAGGACATTACATCTTGTACACAACAGAGAATGTTAGAAAGGTTTGGAGTAGATTTCACATGAGCACTCAAACTCCTGCCACTGTAAGTACGTGCTAGGTGCCTCATCCCCATGCACCTCAAAGCATCCCATCTATTGTCCAACTATTGTCTGTTCAGCATTGTCCTCTATAGCAGCCAAATGCCCAGATCCACTGAACACAACACTGGACACAATGGACAGACACCGAGAGGAGCCGGCTCTTGGCAGAAAAGGCCCACGCACACACAATAAGCATGCACATGCATGCGATATGCAAACGCACATATAGCACACACATTCACACACGGGCGTATTATAGACATACACACAGTCATGGGCAGGAACACATGCTCACAGCTGCTCAAAGGCACAAAGCTGGCATAACAATGGCAGGCAGAGAGGGCCAGACTCGTATACAAGTCCCTATGGGGTTGGAGGGGATACACACACACACACACACAAAACAAGGGCCTACATCCCGAAGGCAGAGAGTAGAAACAGAGACGGTCCACAGTCAGAGGATCACAATATAAAAGACAGACACTAGAGAGGGGATGACAAAAATGATGTTGATGTGGGGAAAAAAGAACGAGAGAACGATATCAGCCCCATTGAGAGAAAGAGAGAGAGGGCCACAATGTCTGATGGGACAGAGCTCCTCCTGTATGTTTCTGTAGCTCAGACAGTGCCAGAAAGAAAACACTGGTGTCAAGTGAATTGTGTCATGAAAGAAGGGAAAGTTGTACTCCCATGAGACGCGTCTGGCCGTCCTGTCTGATAGAGAGTTAAGGATAAGGCAAGTTGTGGAGAGACATCTGTCGGCCCTACCAGCCTCTGATGTTCGGGGCAGTGATGGAATAACTGCCTCTGTTTTGCAGCAAAAATCAACAGTGGCAGCTACGAGGCACAGTGGGTGTGCGTCATGCAGCTGCAGTTAGCTAGTGCAGACGTGAATGTCAAAATGCATTTTAAACGACAACAAATGACTGCGTGGACTCTGCTCGTGACGAGAGAGGCCAGACTGTTGACCGATGTGCGACCATGTCCAGTAATTCTGAGCCCCAGCAGGTAATGTCACGACGTAAGTCCGACTTTTGTCACCACAGCTGGCGTGCACAAATATGTTTCACACCGGTCGGTTTGACTATCTGGCATCATTCAAAGTGGCGCCTGCCCCTTTTTAAATTATTGCCAGGGAGAAGATGTTCAGACATGTATCATGCTGTGACCAACTTGTGAGGTCTTGTTTGTCCTGCGAGGCTCGGAAATTTGCTGATAAAGGCGCGCGCAGCACTGTTATGTGAATTTGAGTGACTCGGCACAAGCTTGATGAGTGAGGAAACAAGATATATCACTTAGCAGGCTTGTCTTTTTTTTTTTTTCTTTTTGGCAGTGCTTTAGGAACAACATCAATGTCACGACACATGACCAAACTGAGAAACTGTTATTGAATAATTAAAGTGGAACGTGTAAGATCGAACTGAACAGTGTGACTGATGCGTGCTTGTGTGGCATCTGCGACCAAAAAGCGTGAGACTGGGTGTTTGTGTGTGACGGAGGGAGTACACGTATATGTGTACTCAGGTGTGTACTCATTAACTAGAGTGGCAGTGCTAGGATACATGCTCACGTAAGCACTAAGAGAGAAGCAGTGAAGGATGCGCCGTGAATAAATGTGAAACACGTGTTGAATTTTCATCAGCTGCATTCTGCCTCTGTTCCATGCAACTACAGGGGACTGCAAGACATACCAAGCACTGAAGGATTTATCTAAAATGCAATACTGCCAGTTCGCTCAGCCTCTTTAGTCAGTTGTATCTTTGTGTATTCATCTATTCTTCTGATGCAATATTTTAAAATAGATGAGCTATTTAAAAATGTTATCATCTAGACACATTTCTCTGAACATGGACTAGTTCATCTCAGTGGCTTTAAGTCATACAGCTGTTTCACAATTAAAGCCTCGTAATGGCTCACTTGGGGAAGGTTGATTGTGGAACAAACTTCTGTAACTGAAGATTTACTGAACTTACAGTAGATAAAGATTTTTTTACAGCTATGTGAACATGCAACATCAGAAATATTTTTTAAACAAAGTATTAACTTTTTCCTTTATTCCAACAATAATAAACAGAAATACAGTGAAATACAGTCAACACAAACGGCATTAGACTATAATTCAACCACCCCCCTTTCATAATGTCCATAATGGTCTATAAAAATATAATTGATAAAATCATTATGAAGAAATGTATATTAACACAATTTTATAAAATAAGATAATACAATAAAAATAATATAATATGATAACATCTCCTCCACAGGTTTCAACGCATACATAAAATTTGCGTAAAATTTGTCTGACTAGGTAAAACTTTGAAAAGAAAAGGTGACATGATATGATGTAAATATATGCAGATAAAAATATGCAGATGCTAGTCATTTCACATGTTTAACTCCTGGACACAAGAATTCTTCTACTTCACTGTTGTGATGTCACAAAATGAGCTTGTAGTCCCGCCTCTTAAAATCAGACTTTTTAATGAGCACAGAGAAAATTTACACTTTCTGCAGACGAATGTGAAAACAGCCTTCTAGCGTGCATACACATAATTCAACACAGTGAAGCTCAAACACTCAACTCCATTAACAAGAAGAAAAAACATCATTTTGACTTGTGGGGGACTTTAAAAGATGACTCATTCTGTGTTGTCTGCATGAGCACACATACAGGCCACCAAAATGTCCACACAGCTTGATTGAGGGCATGAACCTTTGCAGTAGCATAAAGTGGTGAGTCGGTGTTGTTAACCTGAATCCAGTGGAAAGGCAAAGAGTCTGGCAATTCTTAAAATTCCCCTGCTGTCAAATGGTTTTCACAAGATTTTTGTTGTGGGTAAGTCACATTAAATCGAAGCACCACTCACTTTTGTTACAGGTGATATTTGTTGATGTGAAAGTAAAGTTTGTGACATTGCAGCCAGACATTCATCAGACCACCAGTCTGCTCTGCGCACTTGTGAACATTTCATGTTTCCCGTTCATCTACTGTATATCTGCTCAGAGAATTGGAGACACTTTCCCCTCAGATAAAACAAACAAATTGCAAGACAACAAGCTCGAGGCCAGGGCTTCAAAAGATACTGTTAGGGATAGGTCTGTGTGTGTGGGTGTGTGGGTGTGTATGTGTATGTACAGTGTACCACCAGGCATCACAGACACAGGACGAGACAAAGACAGACTCTCAATCACTTACAGGATGCATTACCAGCTTACTGTTAGCTACCACGCTGGTGTCCAGTAAATACCTGTGTGTGTCTGTGTGTTTATGCATGTATCGCTATCTTTGTGAGGACCCATTGCAGGTCTAGACGTTTCCACATTGTGAGGACTTTTTAACTGGCCCTCAGAAATTTGAAGGACTGTTTTCAAAATAAAACATGGTTGGGGTTAGAATTAAATTCAAGCTAAGAGTTGGAGCTCTCATTTTAGTTGCAGTTGTTAATGTTTGGGGAAAAGGGATGTTGTATGTTATCAAGGGTCCTCATTAGTGAAGATCGAGAAGTGTGTGTGTGTGTGTGTGTGTGTGTGTGTGTGTGTGTGTGTGTGAGAGAGAGAGAGAGAGAGAGAGAGAGAGAGAGAGAGAGAGAGAGAGAGAGAGAGGTTATGTTGTGCATCTTTTTAATAATATATGCCCAAAGAAATACATAAACTACAATTTTAAAATATATTAAACTTTAATCATGTTTGCACCTGTAACCTGGAATAACATGCAGAACAATCTAAAGCTAACTTTTTTATATCCTTTGAGCAACTTGAATTTTTTTTATCTAATCTTACTTAACTGCCTGTTGTTCCACCTGTTTTAAATGAAATGTTTAAGGTTTTAATTACTTTACTAATTTGGCTTATTATGTTTTCCTTTTTTCACCTCTAATCTGAGCTTCCTGTCTGTATTTCTTGCTGTTGAGGACCTTTTGTCAATGCTTTGTACTCCAAGTTAAAATAACAGTTGAATGAATATCCATGACACCCACTCCCAGTACAGGGCTAGGAGTTATTAGCATAGATTTTCAATAGAACCTGACAGTGAACCCAAAGATGTCATCCAATCAGTCCAACAAGAATTACTGTCCTTGCACCTAAACCATACTGCTTAATTTCTGGTAATCGGTCCATTTAATATGTTAAGTAGATTTTCTCCTGCTGGCCTAGCACACAGGTTCCCGCTCCAACATCACCATATGATGACGTCACAGATGTTTTAAATAGCTTTTTTCAACTTGAGGAAACTTCAAGTCCATGGATCAAAAACTTGTATTTGAAAGGGTCATAATTTAACAGTCCAATACTGTCAACAGTTTTGAAACTGTCTCTTTGATGAAAGTTCTCTGTGAAGAAAATGCTTCTTGTTCCGCAGGGGACTGCAGTACAACAAGTGGCCACTGGGAAAAACTGGAAGCAAGGCTAAGTGACGCTGTCGTATCCAGGTCAATTATACATTATATATAATACTGGTTAGCTAGTTAGCAACAGCGCGGTACCTTGGTGTGGTTTTGGGTGTTCACCACCTCAGACCTTGTTCCGTTAACCCAGAAACACTGTGGTTACGGGCCTACTGGCTAGACTTTATTCGCTTTGAGGAAAGTGTCGTCTATCTACCAATTTTCACCGAACAGATTTCATTATAGGTTTTTATCTGTATTTTACCGAAGAGGTCAAAGTGAAGGTCTGCAGGGTCATATTAGGTCCACCTCCTTTTCTACCTGTCCATATATCTGCTTACCAGTCTCTCTGTCTCTGCATCCATCCTCTTCTCCATCTCCCTCCGCCTCTTTTCTATCTGCCTGTCTGCCTGTTAGCGACAGCAGCTGTGCGGGGATACATCTAGCAGGAAATTCTCTGTCTTGACTAGCTGTCTTCTCGCCTGACAGCAGAGAAGCTGAGAGCTGAAGAATCAGGAAACAGCTTTTATCTTGTCTGTCTCCTGCCTTTTGCTCCCAACTCCCAACTCTGCATCTGAGAGGAGACGCCGAGAGAGAGACAGAGAGAGAAAAACGGGAGGGTGGGGTGGAGGAGTCGAGCGATAAAAGCAGCACAGAGTGGGGAAATGATATTGCACGGAGAGAAAATGAAAGAAAGAGAAAGTGAGACAGAAAGCTGATGCCGGAGTCTCTCTAAGAAAATGTCTTTCTCCCTCCGTCTGTCTCTCAGTCTCTGTTTTTCTGGCTGTTTTGATGTATTCAGACAAACCCACAGTGCTCCGATGGTGAAACAGCCGCGCAGACACAACACAACAGATGAAGAGTGTCAGCTGGTGGTTAGAGGCTCACACATGCTGCTTATCTCTCTCTTTTCTCTTCCCCAATTGCATTCTCTCTTTCCGCTCAATCTTCTGTCCTGCTCTCGTTCCTCCCTTTCTTCCCCCGGCGTGGCTGTTGGAGTGAACTTGAGATCAATCATCTCCCAAACATTTGATCGCCAGGCGTGATGTATAGATTGCGCCTCCGAACCATTTGCACATAGCCGCTCTCGTCCCCACTCAGGATTCCCCCGGCTCGAGTGGTTTTTGTAACACATGAGTTATTATTTAATCATACTGGAGTGCAATGCAGAAACACATTAACTGGAGCTTCTGTTGTGTTGCAAATGGTTGCAGGAGTGTATCCATCATATGTAGTCACAGTTCATGGTGGGATATTATATATTCAACACATTTTCAGTGGGAGTGATGCTCGGGAGGCCACAGAAGTTGTTTTGTAAAACAAAATGTTGGCAATTAAGATAATGAAAGTAATTATTATGATAATAATAAACACCCACTGGTCAAAAATTACACTTCCAAGTGTATAATATCTGACTCTTCTGTATTTTAGAGAGAACAATAACATTAAGTTAAGTGATTAAAATAGTCCCCCAGGTCTGATACATCTGATGTAAAATCCCCAGACAATGAACATTTTCCTTTTTTATGCCACTATTATGCATTTATTTGAGTGGTTGTTCTTAGATTTGGTTCCGTTCCTTTCTGGGGGTTTTTTTGTGTGTTGAAAACATGACCACAAAACAACAAGTTGGCTAATACCGTTGAAGCCGCTGCCCTCTTGTGTTAAATGCTTTTCTTCAGTTGGCAGGAAAAAAACATCAAATTCTGGCACTTGTTGCTTTTGGTGTGTTTGTTTTATCTTTGAATGCATAACTGAAAATTAATGCTTGCCAAAAGTCAGTGTGAAAATGGTATTCTGAAATGAAAAATTGTTAAAATAAACTTTGAGATTCGATCACCGAAGTCCTAAGCAGAATGGTGTTAACCCTCCCCTGAGGCAAAAGCTTGCTTAACCCTGTGTTCATGAACTGGAGCCAATCTTCTGGGACTGGGACAGACAGGACAGGTTTTTCTTTTTCTTTCTTAGATTTTACTCTTTTTTTGGGGGGGGGGTTTGGGGGGGGCCCAGAGTGTTTTCTAGAACTGGGATAGAAACTGTGTGAAAATGCCACCCTCTACTTGCAACCCATGAGCATGAACAGAGATCTGTAGGATGTGAACTAAATTACAGTTACTGAACAAATTAAACAGGCTTTAGACATTAAGCAGTTTCTTAGTTTTAAAAATTAGTTGTATTTTATGTCACTTTTTGTGTTTATACCATGTTTTTATTTTGTACGTGGGTTATGTGCGGTATCTGGTCCTTGTAGTCTGCTCTTTTTTTTCCCTTTCCATTTCAACCACTATGTGTCATGCAGCCTGAGAGCAGCTATATGTGCTGTGTGCTCATTTTAGGTCAGCTGAAGGACGCCTACGCAGGACTGGATGCTCTGGCTGCTGCCAAAATCAAAGCTGTCACCTTCTGACTGGCACCAGACCACCACACCATTATCAACACAGGGTGGTGACACCATGCATTAATCTATTTGGAAATGTTGTCTGGCAAAAGTAATGCAACATGTTGCTTTCTGTATGCAGCTCTCCATCCATAGGTGTTGGAAATGACGGATAGTTTTGTGGAACACACTGGCTTCATAATGCCAGGCTTAGATTTAGAGCCACTGTAATCTACAGTCAGCACTTCTGTCAGACCCTTAATGGTTTTACTGCACTCTGTATAGCTGAAAATGGCTGCATTATTGTATTTGCTCGGTGGACACACAGATATATTCACGTATGCAGGAACACACACACGCACGCACACATGCACAGACGCAGTACAATAATGACCTTGACTAAGTAGCTCTCCAAATTGCAAGTGACTTTTAGAGCACTCTGCCTTTCTCTGCATTTGCCTCAGCCACATTCCCTCTTCACACGGCGTCTCTTGCTGGTGGACAGTGTGTGTGTGTGTGTGTGTGTGTGTGTGTGTGTGTGTGTGTGTGTGTGTGTGTGTGTGTGTGTGTGTGTGTGTGCCTGCATGTTTCTATGTGTTTTTGTGTTTTATCAGGACACAGATTGTTTTCAAGTTGTGCAGGGGCAAGACTGAAAGCAGGTGAGACCTCAGTGTGGATCCTGTAAAGGAGCTGTCTTCAGGCTACAACTGTGAGTCTGGTAAATGTGTTAATTAGAAAAATCTCCAGTGTTTCTGGGTAATATCTCAAACCTTTGGTGTTCAGTTTCTAAAAGTAAGAGATAATAAATATCATGACAAAATAAATATATTTAACCAGGTCATCTTGGTTACCAAGGTGAAATGTACAACATTGACTGACACTAGACATTGTTAGAGAGCGTTCGTGTTGTTCATGCAATGAGGTTGTGAAAACAAGTAAACGTCATCTGAAGACAAACTAATTCTTCCAAATGTTTCAGGGTTGAGATTGTAACTTTAAAAACATATTCAGACGCAGTTACTTCTTAATGAATGTGGTAAATTACATAATCCAAGTATCAATATATTCTGATTTTGAAATTTGAGTACTTTCTGTCACTTTTGGATTACCTCAATATCAAACATGCAAATAAAGACCTCAGTAATCCCTTTTTACTGAATGTATCTGTAATCTAGTAACATCTTTTTTATATTATACTCAAACTGTACCAGAATGTGCCTTTTTTTGTATCCTGATTACAAAATCCCATTACATGTATTCCATTACTCCATTCTCTGTTCTGGATGTCATTATTATACAACTTGAAATGTTTGCATTGGATTTCAAATAGATTTTTTGTCCACATGTAGGCGCTTATGCCTGTCTGCAGCTCCAGCTTGTAGAGAAGACTGCTTTTGTTATTAGGCTGTAAAGGTACAGTATGTGCAGGCAAAACTGACCCCTGTAAGTGATTTGAAGGATCCCATCTCTATGAACATGGTCCACTCAGTGATTTCTGGAATATGGCACATATTAATTACTGCAGACAGTAAAAGCATGTGTGGCAGTGTTTTCAGGAACGGACATCTGTCCATCGTAGACTGTGTATGTGTGTGTCAGCATGTGCTCTTTGTACATCTGTTCATTTACTCTATCTCTCTATGTTGGTGTGTGTGTTGTAATCGCGCTCTTGTTTTTTTTAATGTGTGCATGTCAAGCATGTGTGTGTGTGTGTGTGCGTGCGCATGCGCGCGCATTGGGGTCACCGGTAATTTGAAGCGTGAACGCTTGGTTTCTCCCCAGCATGATGATTTCCTCTGTCAGCAAACTGTGAGCCGGAAAATAGACCCGTATTATGATGAGATTAACTTTAACGGTCAAGGATTCCAGATCTTTCCTACAAAGTCACTGAAGATTAGGACGTTCAATGACGCTTCTCTGGGCTCGGCACTTCTCTCCAGTTCAGTTGAGCTGTTTTGTTTGCCCTGCTGAGTTCTCCTGTCCCCTGTGTTAAGTTCATTTCGTGTTACAGTATGTGGCGGATTGGCTGTGGAAGACAAACAAACCAGAAACTTTATATGTTTTACGCTTGATACTGACAGAAGGAGGAAATCCCTCAACTGACTCAGAGCAGGAATACATCCCTTTATTTACAGGTTGCATAATTTGTACAGGTGCTCATTCACTGCTCTACACAGACTTATATGACGTGCTGCATTATGATATTTTCTGACAGTTGCAGTCTTAAGAAATTACCCCAATGTCTGCATGCTTTTAATGTGAAAAGTTTGTGATGTTTTTCCTGGGAAATATCTTTCTCAACACTGAGGTTGTTGATTTGTCATGAGATCTAAAACTTAAAAGGTGAATACATTTGTTCTGTTAAATGTGTGGTAATTTAGGCTTCAGCACCTAAGGTGGTTTGAGACCAAGAGGTCTGCGGCAAAGTGTTAAGACAAAGTTTTAATTATTAAATCTGCTCATCCACATCTCTCCTATCTGCTCACACTATTAGAGATCTAAAATGTCAATTTCTTCAACATGTCCTCTAACAACTCTGATATCAAAGTAAGCTTTAAGATTATCGGAATATGGACACGGCTCGTGGGTTTCATCTTATTATGAGCGAAAAAAAGGAGAAAGGCTGTATTTGTCTTTTCTTCTCAGATACGATGGATAAGGAAGATTAAAGACATCTTGTCCTGACAACTTGGAAAAAAAGCGAGAGAACAATCTGACAAGATTTAACAAAACCCGTCGCAGAAAGGTAGAACTTCAAACAGAATTAAAAAACTGCAGACGATGAAGGAGAGATGCAAACACACCACCTCAGGCTCCAACTTCTCTCTTCCTGCATGCCTGCCTGTCAATCTGTCCACCTTTCACTCTCAGAAAAGTGACATCCATCCTGCACCGCTGCTGCAGCAGCTGCAGCCAGTTCTTGCTCTCATGTTGCAAATTAGAGCTCGACTGTCATGTTGTCATTAAAAACCTGTCTCTCACAGTGCTGCTCCACACTACCCAGCAAACACCGCAGTCCCTGTATCTCTGCTGCACACATAACAATAAAGTAAACTGTCTTTAAATAGTACTCTGACATTGGATCAGATGTAACAACTGTAAGGTTTGATTAGTATTGATGTAAGTGTCTGTGTGTGTGTGTGCGTGTGCGTGTGCGTGTGTGTGTGTGTGCACGCGTACTTTAGGTGTTTGTGTATCTGACAGTTAGCTGCCGGACGAGCTGTCACAGCTCTGTGCTCCTCCATTTCCTATAGACTGATTATTATAGAGCTATTATCTCTCTCTCTCTCTCTCTCTCTCTCTCTCTCTCTCCCTGTCATGCACACACACACACACACTGCTGTGAATGTGATAGTGACTGCTGTGTAATACTGTACATCACACTGCAAGCTCTGTCATCACAACCACTTTAATTAGAACTTCCAGAAGAGTGTGTGTGTGTGTGTGTGTGTGTGTGTGTGTGTGTGTGTGTGTGTGTGTGTGTGTTTTTGTGCTGTGATTTTCCATCCAGTCTAATCAAAACTTGCTGTGATCAAGTCAGTCGCTGATAGAGGAGATGCAAACTTTACTGTTATCTGAAAGACATCTAATCAGAATGGCCACGTCTCATTCTTTAATGGTTTGTACAAAGCACACGTTTTGTTTTTTTTTATATCGGGCCACAAACAGATTTTCCTCTCCAAAGGCCCAGAATTTATTACCGCCAACACATGTGGTATGTTCATATTTTAAAGGTGAAAATCTGCAGACACTTTTAATCAATCACCATCAACATACTTATTACCAAGTAGCTCTAATTAATTAATGTTACATTTGTAACTATATTTTGTGAGCGAAAGAGCAGGCTAGCTGAATTAGCAATATTGTCACCGCTTGCATATTGTAATCAACTGCAGCTAGCTACAATACACACCACCAGTTCGCAAAAGAGGTGTCACACATTACTCAGCACAGACAGTAGTATTGTAAAGTAACTTATTACTCTCAAATGATTTAAATTAGATATATTTAATGCATTACATTTTGGCAGTGCTGTGCCCAGCACTAGTTGAGTAGCAACAGCTAATAACATTTTATGATATTACTGGCTATCAATATGCTTCCACGCATTTGATGAGGTTTGTAATTCTATACTTTTATTTCCAGCTCAAAGCTGCTTTACAACACAGTCAGATTCACCCATTCATACACTGATGCAGGAGCTTCAGTATGGGGTTCAGTATCTTGCTCAAGGACACTTCACCATACAGATAGGAGGAGCTGGGATTCAAACCAGCGACCTTCCGGTTTCCAGACGACCCACTCTACCTCCTGAGCTACAGCCGCCCAGGTGTTTGGGCTGCTCACAGACAAAACGTGCAAGAAGTTAACTGCACCAGTGTGTGTTGGATTCACTGTGGTCAGCCATTGAAGCTATCATCAAATAAGTGGCTATATAGTTTTCATCTTACAAATTTGTGGCTTAGTTAGCTAGAAGCACATCATTTATATTTGAATGATGTAAGTTATTGTGTTAATCGTTCACCATAGGATTCTCCACGACATTTCATGTCTGGGGTAATGTCTGAAAAGCACAGTATCAGATTTCTTTTCTTGCCCTTTTAAGACACCTTACATTCTCGCCTGCCTTGTTCTGTCTCTGGCATCACAAGCCGGAGCACAGCCTTGCATGTTGCGCTATGTGTCTGTAATTCCCACCGACAACTGTGTTAATGGATGACAATAGCAGAGAGGAGAGCGCCATATGTCTCAGCCTGGGGCAGCACGGAGAATGGCAGGGTACACAAAGACGAATATACGAAGGGGGAGATGCGAGAAGAAGGGGTTGAGATGGAAGAAAGGGGAGGGATGAGAAAGGGGGCTGATGGGGGGGGGGTGGAAAAAAGAGAAATAGGGACTCCAGGAGGTAAAGAGGAGGAGAGAGAAAGAGGCCCAGAGAGATAGGAGTAAAGAAGAGGCTGTCAGTGTTAAAGAAGAGGACAGAAAGAGGAGAGAAAAAGAAGGGCCATTTAAACAAACTTAGACGAGGAGAAAAGAGAGGAAAAGAGGCGAGAGGGGGATAGAAGAGGAGGGTTTGGATTAAGGGGTGCAGGATAGAAGGTTTCTTCCTCTCCGCCATGTTTTCTTTTCATCCATTCCTCCGTCTCATCCATACGACTCTCCTCCCCCCTTCCTCCTTCATCTGCATCTAAATATCAGCGATCAAACTGGAAATCATTTCAGTTGTGGCCAGAGTTTTTTCACTGGTGGATGGTTGAAGCAAATGTGCTTCCTGACTCGGCTGAATTGAGAGGGTGCTGTTTGTAGTGAAGCCATGCATGATGAGGCTCCAGCACTGAACATTATGACTTGTAAACATCGCTGCTCCATCCTTCAGAGGAGAAACTGTTTTATTGCAGTTTTCAAGAAGTCGTTGCATATTTACACAGTTTTTTTTTATTTTTTATTTTTTTGGTTTGCAGCAATTACGAGTTCACACAGTGTGGCTCTAGTTCATAGACATTCCCTGTAAGGTTATTGTAGAGGTAATCATTCAAATGTATGTGTTCCATCTTTATTGTTAATATTACATATAATTTTGTTTATTGCTTTTTTTTTGTTAACTCTTGTCTTAGCTGACAAAAAAGCATTTGTCATCCTGAAATAGTGTTGACAGTTCCCCCAGCTTCTTTTAATATCCTACAATCTTTGTTCACCTTGAGACTGAATCCTTTTTTTATTGCTCGATGTGTGTTTGAAGTTTATTCTCCAGATTTATGACATCCCAAGCCTAAAATGATTGATTTAATATTGGACGAACATTTTTGTCTTGGTTCTGTTATATTATACATCGTCTGCTTTCAAGGGTATCTAAGGACATGCAGTAGGGGCCAATAAGTGCGCACATAGATGAGAGCAGGACTATGTCACTTCCCTGTCGCCAGTGCAACCGTGCCCCCTTTTGGGTGTAAAGAAATGTTGTTAATGTGCCAACGCCAAGCTGATAAAGCTGCTCAGGCCGTCTCCAGCTCTCCACGCGCCATGGTTTTGTGTGGCCCACATATGATTTGTCATATTCGGTCTGCATTGGTTTATCACACGGGCTACTCTAGGATTAGATTACACACTGTCAGGAGGACCACATCTCTCACCAAAAAAGGACACTTTTGATCTTTGATATTTGGGCCATATTTGCATTTTTTAATGCGGGCAACCTAAGGCTCACATCCATTTTTTTTTCCAGTTCAGAAAAAGCCAGCGGTGCCACACCTTTGCCAGTAGCTGCCCAAATCCTGATGCTGTCTGGGAATAGTTATAAAATGACCAGGACCTCAGAATTTGCATTTAATGTCACAGGAGGGGCTGCTTTCACCCAAAAAGAGGCGGGGACATGACACAAGGGCCAAGTACCCGGATTTGCTGCTCCCATCTATGTAAATGTACATGAGATGGTACGAACGCCATGTTGATTTGTTTTCGTAATGAGCTTTATGTTTTATGTATGCTTCCAGATGTGTTAGGGGAGCAGAAAAAAAAGGATCAGTTGGACTTTATGAGCGCGTGCTTCTTAACATCTTTGGCAACATAGCTTTCAGGATTTATTTTGTGCTGCTTTATCGTGGCATCACACATTAGCATCAACCCCAGTAGATTTACATTTGGAGGTTACAAAACTCTCAAAACTGTTGAGATATCCGCATTTAAGAGCCGATAAAGATGGCCCTGTTCTGAATAACTTTGGATTACAGTTTTGGTGGTTGGTCTGTAATGGCTTCTGATCAGAAGGACATCTCATCTCTGCTGCCAGAGCTCCACTTGTAGTGTTCACGAAATCCCAACTTCTCTCTCTCTCTCTCTCTCTCTCTCTCTCTCTCTCTCTCTCCGTCTCATCTCCTTTCACGTCTCCCCTTTCATCTCCCCATCTCCTCCTTGTCCGCGACTTCCTGTGTTACTCTTGTCCTGCTGCATCCAGTTGCACATAAACTCCCTCCATTCACATACACTCGTCTTTATCTCCCCACATACAGCTCCAAATTATGGAGTTAACCGGTCCATTAACAGGAAGAAGAGAGGGAGCCAACATGTCAGATATCAGACAGGACAGCTTGAGAGGAGTGGAGGGGACAAAAGAGGAGAGGAGGGGAGGGGAGGAGAAGAGGAGAGGAGGGGACATCTTATTGAAATGGAAATAGAACAGGCCAATTAAAACATTTCACTGGGAGCTTGTTTGCATCTCCAGCTCAGCTCCCACAGATTATATATACAGCACATTATGGAGTAATGAATATGTATAAATTGAACTCCTCAATTATCACGCCACCACTGGGTCTCAATTAATACGCCGTGCTTCTCAATCATAATCTAAATGAATATATTTCCTGCGCTCGTGATGTGAAAGCATTCACCTTTAAATCGCAGCACACTGCGGGTGAAAATTGATCCCGCACTCCCAGACCTCGTTCATCCGTTTAACGACAACCAAGCACAGTAAAGAGTATTATAATGCAAACAAATACACTAAATCTTTTTAGAGACTTATGTGAGGCAACGGGAGCGCTAATAAGTATTAAATGTGTTTCCGCAGCGCTAATGATTTCACTCTTTTGTTGTAAGTACACCCCTTTGAATCATGGCTGACTGGCATTGAAACGTAAATATGAGCCCAACCTCTTGAACGCCTCCGTTGTTTTATCATTTAGCTCAAGTGAATGTGCTGGAAAACATGTGGAATCCACCACCATTCAACAACAATCCACCATTCAGTGCAGTTTACACACAGTTACAGCGCATTCCCAGCTAGCCCTAGGCAATCCTGTCTCTGGATGGATGGATGGATGGATGGATGGATGGATGGATGGATGGATGGATGGATAGATAGATAGATAGATAGATAGATAGATAGATAGATAGATAGATAGATAGATAGATAGATAGATAAAGATTATTATTATAGATTATTAACTTTCTTTCACACACAAGTGTTGTGGAAGCTGACCAATTAGTATGTTATATGATTGCTTTTGTTTTTTCTCCATATTGTATAATTAGCTGGCACTTTTTACTAGATACCAGATTTGCAGACATGCACGTCACCTGTGGTTGTCCTGTACGTTTGTTTTGATCGATCACCGTGCACGAGTGGAGCATTCAGAGAGAGAGAGAGAGAGAGAGCACGGACTGAAACCTGCCTCGTTTTTCGAGTTTGTTTGTGTCACACTAGCCTCTGCTCTACAGTGTATTTATACGTGGAGAGCGCCTTTAGTGTTCCTTAAAAGCTGAACGATGATGCTCTGTTCCAACTCGACTTTCAACTGTTCCCCGTGCCCAGAGCGAGCTCGGGCCAGGCCTTTTAACTCATTGCAGGCGTCGTTCACGAGTGGGATGAGAAGCTCCTGTGTTTCCCGGCTCACCTCGGTCTTTACTTTAACAAAGGGCAAAGGAGTCTCGGAGGAGCTAATTTAGTGTCTGGAAAGGAACTGTGTTACTGCACTGTCACTTCAAGAACAGAAAGAAAATGTTGACAAATTTATCAGCTAAAGTACTCGGCAAAAAATCTTTCTGTCTCTTCCCTCTCTCCCATGTGTTTTGTGTGTGTGTGTGTGTGTGTGTGTGTGTCCGTCCTCCGGAGCCCCCAGTCCCTTTGAAACCACCAAGTCTCATGACTCCAAACATGAGCCTGAAGCTTTATTCGAGGCTGGAATATAATCAAAAGCAGCCAGAAATACTCATATACACCTCTTGCCCAGCAGATCTTGCCAGGAGCTCAGCCTTTGAATCAGATGGTCATTGCCGCAGTTAAAGGGCCCCCTTTGGACTCTGGTGAGTGTGTGACACTGTCCAGCATTCCACTAACTAGTAAAGACGGTATAAAAGAGCTGTTTGCCTTTGCAGATGGACAAAAATAAAACCATGTGCCAGTACTTGACCTGGAGCAGGAAAAGCAGCTATCTACCCGAGAGATAGCAGATATCAGAATTTAAGCTGCAGATATTTGCCTCAAAACAGCCACTGATCCCGGGAGCTGTCAACAAAACTGTGCCTCTGTGACATCTTGCACTACGAGTGAGAAGTCACAAACGTCTAAAGTTGACAACTTGACTTGCTCCGTCAGATGACTGTGCCCCTGCAGTCAGGTGGCAGCTGAGTTTTACTCCCTGTTGGCACACACTTCCCTTGTTGGACTCACATCTGGTATGTTAAGGTTTGATCAGATGGATGCTGTGGTCAATCAGTGGCTAACACAGTCGCTGCATTTGAATCCCTACTGTGTGTCTTGTTTTCTCTGGGTGACTGTGTGGGTATCCTCCTTGTAGTCTGAAAACATGCAGGTCAAGCGAAGTCTGTTTGTGTGATAGTCCTTTCTCCCTGCATGTGCCGCAATCAGCCCATTTTTATGTACAGGATTGTACATAAAAACTGTAATTGATGAATGCATGGTTAGATATTGGACTGAGTTTTTACTACAGCACTCATTTTACACCTCATGAGCGCTGGCTTGCTTTACTATTCTTGGTGGTGTTTGTGTTTTGGATGATCGGCATTGCCACATGCTACGATACACATTTTTATGTATTTCCAAATAGACCTGCAAGGAATAGTCAAGTCAATTGAAGGAGAGTTCATCTCCAATTGTTTTCGATCAACTATAAATTGTTTCAGTCCTTCATCGAGCAAAATGTTTGTTGGTTCCAGCTCGATTAAATGTAAGGATTCGCTCAGTCAGTCATCATAGTGAATGAAGAGTCTTTAGGTTTTGTTTGTTGGTTGGACAAAATAAGATGACGTTAATTTGGACCCTGGGCTATTGTAATGCGCTTTATTCACATTTTCTTGACTTCTCTAGACCAAAACAGTTAATTGGAAATAAAAAGCAGATACATTTGCCGTTTGATTAGGTTGAAATGTCTGAAGCTCTTCTTGAAAAAACGCACAATTTTGACGCCACGAAAATGGATGGAAATGTCTCCATGGCGTCTCAAAAAAACAAACAAAAAAAAACACCTGGTTTTGTCGCAGTCAAAACTGTTGGAAGTGTGTCCAGGTGTTCCTAAAAATATCCAGTCATTCGTGATTTGAACTGCGGTTAGTCCCTGGCAGCCTTTTTGTCTTGTAATAACGCCACCACAATCCCCTCCTACTCCTGCTGCCACAGGTGGCTCATAATTATGTAATATGAAAGAAGAAATGCCACGTTTATTACACATGTCAACCTTGGACATTACTGTGGTTTGGTGACTGGGCTGAGCAACAGGTGCTCAGAAAGGTAGACATAGAAAGCCCAGACTGCTGAAGTTTTTGTTTTGTCCTTTCTCTTCTCTTCTCTTCTCTTCTCTTCTCTTCTCTTCTCTTCTCTTCTCTTCTCTTCTCTTCTCTTCTCTTCTCTTCTCTTGTGCAATAAGCTGAAGCACTTCTTGACTGGTAAATGTTACGAGGAGTGTAAAATAAATGCTGCATGTATCAATGTATGAATCTCATATACTGTATAACATGTAGTTGCGCCTATAGAGTCACTTCAGGTCCTGACCCAAACAAGGATTGTAGTGTGTAAGTATGGACACCAGTTTGAAATAGAAAAATAAACACAGTTAGAGCTGGTTAATTGAACCTGATGGTAAAAGCATTCCTTACTTGGGACTGCTTATGGGGAGAAGTTAAAAAAAAAAAAAAATGCTTGAATAAACATGTGGCGGGGAAAAAGTGTGTAATAGCATCTAATCTGAGTGAGTCTCCGAGAAAATAATGCAGCCACGAGTTTGTGGTAGTGCTGAGACCTCTGCTCTCTGTCTCCCACTCTGACAGCCTCTTAGATGAATGCTTTCTGCTTTCTGGAGCTGACTTTGTTGTTTTCCCAGGCAGCCATGTGCAACTAGGCTAATGAGTACATTTAGCTGGAAAATGCTGAGGTAACACTTTCATCACACTGTGTGCGTGTGCAAGAATGTGGGTGCGCATGCGGCCATGGATTTGTGTATGCGTGTGTGTGTGTGTGTGTGTGTGTGTGTGTGTGTGTGTGTGTGTATCATCTGTTTATTAAGGTCACAGTGAGAGATTGAAGTTTGAGCTAAAAAAACTAATTAGAGACTCTTCCTGCTTCTTGCATCACACCTTTCTAGTCACAACCATCTCTTCCTCCATCCTCCTCTGTCTCTAACTCACCACACTCCTTCCTTATCTCTCTTCCTGTCTAACCTTCTCTCTGGATCCAACTTTCTTCCCGTTTCTAATGCCGTCCGTCCCTTCCATCCTTCATCTATCCCTCTTACTGTTTATGTTTCAGTTAATGGAGGAACGAGAGAGGAGGGGCTGTTGTGGACATACTTACTTGCTGTTTCGAGATTGATGCTGTCGCCCGTTCTGCTGATCTGTACGTGCTTCTCAATCTTTCTGGTAAACAAAAGTTCTGCTGCTGCAGTGAAAAAGTCAGAAGTTAGATTGTTTTGTATACGATGTTAATTGGACAGCGACTGGACTCGGAATGAATCCGCAGCTGTTCTAGTCACACAATAAAGTCACAAAGCTTATTTGCAGGAATGTTGATTTCTTGAAGACCTGCAGTGTCAAAAGTGTCACACTCTGGAATGAGACTTTATTCTTTCCAACCCTGTTCCTTTTTAAAGACGTTGCCTTCATGTAGGAGTCTCACAGAAGTGATATTTTTGGAGAGTGTCTGCAGTAGCTTGAGTGACGTTAGCAGGCAGTTTTTGCTCCAAAGTATAAACAGAAAAGCGTACTTGAGGCAGTGACTTTGGCCTTTGTGAGCTTCCCTCTGCCCCTCTGAGTGAGTCATCATAGAACAAATGGGACCGGGATGAATTTGCAAATCATCGCAAAATAAAATGCAATTATAGGTTTGCAGATAATCTGGGAGAAAAAAACACTGACTGGTTACTCATTGAACTCAGAGGACAAAAGACTTGAGTTTGTTTCAGCTCCTCACTCTGTGCACTGCTGCAGTAAGAGAGAGTTGCTTGTTTGTGCACTTTGTTTTGTTTGTCTAATTATTTAGATTTCTAATCTAGCATTAGTGAGGACAGTTCTTCACTTTTTCTCGTCCTGGTGGGTCTGCGTCTCTGCTCTGCTGATGCTTGTCCTCTGTGCATCTGTTCAGTACTGCAGGAACACTGTTTCTCCTCATCACTCTGCACTTGTTTTTACAAATTACAGAAGTTCTAGCGGGGGCGCTGCATGCAGCAAAATACATTTTTTGACTTCTCATTATTCATAATTATACAGGACTTTATCACAAAAATGAAATTAAACAGACTGTTATACAAAGTGCTGATACAAAAACAAACTATGAACATAAAACTTTCCATGTGATTGATTACACTTTATAATGAGGTACATGGAATTGTGAGTAATTGAGTGAGTGAAGAAATTAATCAAGAATTACTTTATAATCAATTGATTATGAATCAGTAAGTCCTAAAAAGGAATTATACAATAACAAATGTATAACACTATAATAACTAACTATCCTGAACAATTACATGTGTTATTGTATTATATTCTAAGACTATAAAGTAATTATGAGTTACTGTGAACAGATAGGGAGATACTTTATTAATGAATTGTTAGGTAATGATTCACTAATGAATATCTGTGACTCCACATTCAAACCACCTTCCTAAAGAGCTGCTCATGAGTAAGTATGAAGGAGCCGGTGAGTGGCACAAAACAGGGACAAATCATTAATTACTCATTACTTAATCATAAGTTACTCTTTTTGTGCACCTTCATGTAAAGTGAAATATAATTACAAGTTGTTACTGAGTAGTCTTATTAATTACTTAATCATTAGTTACCCTTTTGTGAGACATAATACTGAATAGTTAGCAGGTAGACTAATTAATTACTAATTACCTAATCATTTGTTACTCTTAAGTTGAACACAATACTGAGGAGTTACCAGGTACAGCCATTCATTGCTAATGCCTTAATCTATAGTTACTCTTCCGTGAAACATAAGCAAATGTAGCTTGCTAACTAGCTAACTAATAATTAAGTAATTAGTACTTAATGAGTCGTTAATAGTTTGTGCCACTAAGTAGCTGGTTCACAGGTTAACAGGACCAACTCACTAAGAGAGTGGTCAGTATGTCGGTAACAAATCATTACCCAGTTATCAGTGAATACAGGTTCTCCCAGCCTGTTCTCCATGTTTATCTGCTATAGTCCTCAAATCACAGTTTTTCAGGAATTACTCATTTATGATTCATTAATTGTGAATTTGTTCCTGATTCCTTTACTTATTAACTACTGACATTTGTGTGAACCTTATAAGTGTTACCACGTGGCAGTATGACTGATAATTTTCACTGTGGTGTTCACTCAGCTGCAAAATCCAGAGTGATGATGAGGAAACACATTTTGATTTATAGGATATAATGAACTATTTAGTATCTTGTAGTGATGTGTTAAAATATTTCAGTGTGTAAATTAATGTCATTCTTGTCTGCTGCATTTCAAACTAACTACAACATCGTTTACAGGTCTCTAACAAATGTAGATCAACTGAGCTGCAAACATTCCCATCTCCTCTCTCACTTAATAATAGGCAATCACCTCCAACAGGGGTTATTGCATTTGCTGCGAGGAAAGCAAACCAATTACAAGGAAGTTTGTGTTCAGCAAACCATGAAAATGCCATATCACATCATGCAAACTGAAGGAACAGATGCTATTTCACCCCA
Source organism: Acanthopagrus latus (assembly GCF_904848185.1). Lineage (NCBI taxonomy): Eukaryota > Metazoa > Chordata > Actinopteri > Spariformes > Sparidae > Acanthopagrus > Acanthopagrus latus. Next base: position 17,209,794 of record NC_051055.1, read on the forward strand.
AATGAACCACTTCTTTTGGGGAGCACAAATGAGTACAACTGTACTGCGTTGACCTTATAACACAAAACATGTTTGAACGAGTCTGCGGAGGTAGAAGGCTACATTTCTCCCAGACGAGAAAACAGAGCTGAGGTTCTGTTTCTGCGAAACAGTAAAGGTGTTTCAACAATATGTCAGATTAAGACACAGACATTGTCTAACAGAGCGCGTTGTCTCATGCACACCCACACAAACATGCATACACAAGTAGGCCTCTGCATAAGCGCACACAAAGAAAATATTGAAAACCGACTCTAAATCATCAATGATGTGCTGTTTTCTAGATGAACGCTGTAGTATATAGAGCACCCAAATGCCAGGCTCCGCTCGGAGTGCTTGTTTGTTGTTGTTGTTGTTTATTATTTATTTATTTCTGCCTTGCCTATTGTTGTAGCACTAAGTTATTTACCCCCAGCTGCCAAAGCAAAATCACGAGGACTAAACAGTGCAAATGCAGTCGTTATCACTGCTAATTCAACAATGATATGCGTTATGTAAATGCGTCCCCTTTTTTCCCTACACAGTTCATTATTGTTTTGTTTCATTATGCCGTGTGAAAAAGCTCGCGTCTCATGTATTTGCTGTAAAAGTTAAAAGATCCCAGAGCTGCTGTAAGAAAAGACATCAATCCGTGTATCTATGGAAGGACTCCCACATCCACTGTGAGATCGGTTTCATGTTGTTAGTTTTGTCAGCCACTCCCCGTCTCCTCTCTCTCTGCTTTTCCATCTTCCATCTCCCTCTATTTTCTGCACTGCTCCTCTTTCCTCATTTCCAGCCCTCTAATCACATACTTGTATCTCTCTTGTGTGCGTTTGAGGAGGAGGGAGGGGCGGCTATAGTAATAAGACCATTAATCATTGAGAATAATTCGCGGGAAAAAAATCAGCCAACCTTGTTGAATTTGACAGCCACCATATTGGATCTGTACGCTGCAACATAATATATGGTCAGATAAGAAGCTTTGAGTGTGACCCATGAGGTGTTTTTGCAGTGTTCTGCACATTTGTAAGAGTCTTTGTCCAAATTCGCTGTGATTTACATCCAGACCTGTGCGTCCGTGGGTTCTTTTCAATTCATCATCTTTTCAGGGCAACAATTGGCAAAAAGAAAAGAAATCACAGTATATTGTTTGACTGTGCAGCATACTCCCATAGTGTTCAGATAGTGTTCATAATATACATTTGCTTCCCTTAATCTAAACTCTGTTCAGAGGCATCATGACTAAGAGCATCATGGCTGCCAGTTCTATCCTTACAGAACAAACCATATGGCCGCTACAGGGCTGATACAGCAATTTCAACAGCAGCTTATACAATCAAAACTGTTCTTCCATTACAGTCAACTTTAATCAATTCTTTCATCTATAAGTGCTGGTCCTCATAGGATCTTTGACCATATTGGCGGCGATATATTGTATTGTGTTAGTTTGACCCTGAAGGCAGCCCGAGAGGTAGACAGGCATATTTCTGGCAGTCTGTCGCTTGTTAGGTCATTTTCTCTATTTTGCAGTGAACGCTAAGAAAGCCCATTATACAAACCTAACAGTGCTCAGACTAATTTCCTCCATCACAAGTACAGTTCAACCCAAAATCAAAAAGACATATAACAAAAACATTTTAAAAAAGTGAACAACATGGTTTCTTTCCAGAATTCATGACCGGGTTAATGGTTCATCCATTGACTTTGTTGTTACCCGTTTCATGTACAAACTATTTTATTTGAGACAGGCTAGTCTGTCAGGCTGAGAAAAAATGCCATTAATATTTATACTAAGTTCTGTCACGAGCAAAGGCCTCTAATCCATAAGAGGCATGCTTTTTTGCATAGAGATATAATTGGTAGGTGTAGCTCTGTGGAAAGAAAAGGGTCATCATATCTTAAAAAGAGATGTTGCTGTTGAGTATTACCTTTTGTGCTTTTATTTATTTTACTTCAAAAATCATCAAGAGAAAGTGATCAACACAGAAGTCTTGACGTTATGACATCTATGTATAGTGTTGCAGAGATATCTAATGAAGTTAGCTTGCTAACCAGCTAGCCCCAGCCCACCCAGTCCAAGGCTTTAATGGTCTAAACACCGATACTACACTGGTTCTTGGTGCTCTCAGTCCAGCTGGCTAGATGCACAGCTAACCAGAGTGCTAGCTAACAACAGCGGCAACAGTTGGCAGTAGCAGTGGCAGTTCTGGACCAGTTTGAATGGGGGGGGGGCAGGTTGGGGGCGGCTTTTTTGTTATGGGGCACATACAACCCGGGAAAAAAAGACAAATCCCTTATTCAGTCATGGGATAAATGAGACTTAAAACAGTGTGTACAATTTCAACAATTTTGATTGGGTAATAAACTGCTGACATAATTTATTTCTGTCTTTCCCTCCTGTACAAAATCATTGCAATAAATCTGTCATTGTATTATTGATGCAGTCTGCCTGTCGGGGGGGCCACAGGGGGGTCCGGACTCAGAGTTATGGTGGAACTGGCCCCTGTTAGGCCCCCCAGAACCGCCCCTGGGCAGCAGTTAGTGATGATAAGCTTTGTTTTGAGTGTGAATTCAATAGATCACATATTGCACCTTTAAACACCACAATCCATGATACAGTATGGGTACATAAACAGCACTACAGGTAACAGCAAAAAATGTATTTCTGGGGATGAACTGCCCCTCCAGCTCTGTCATGAAACATAATGTGAGGTTTTTTAGACGGACAGGTGGCAGGTAGGTATTAACAGTATGGCAGTGTTACATCTTGAACATTAATCAATAAGGTCATTATAAAGGTTATTTTTCGCTGCCTTGATTAATGACTGAGTTGAATCCCCTGTACGAGGGTTTGTATTGGCAAATTTGCTATTGATCGACATGATCATAGCAGAGTCCGCCCACTGCATCTCTCACATTCAGTTGAGCAGATGCCCCTCATCCACTGTGTTAAACTGCATAATATGATGTCGTTTAAGCATTTGAACCATGACAGAGATTGAAAACCTCATGTGTGATATGAGATGAAAAATAAACGTTTCACATAAACTTCTTTTTGCCTCTTCAAACTGAGTCACATATTGTTTCAAAGGACTTTTTTCCTGGTCGTTACCCACATGAGCGCAGTTTTAATGAGCTCGGGTTCCCGGACGGAAATGTTTCAAAAGCGCTCGTGGAGGGGATTAATAACTTTAGAGAGGGGAGCAGTAATAATGTAAAAATGGAATCATTTTGGAAAGTGTGGGTTTCGGCGTGTGTCTTACCAAATTTATCACGAAGGCTGTGCTGCTGTGTGTTTTGTAGTCTGCTTCTGTCTGTGTATGTGTGTATGTGTGTGTTTGTTAGTATCCTGGTGCGTGTGTTTATGTGTGTGTCTTTCGGCTACGCACCACCAATAATATTGTTGTTGCCATGGAAAGGGCAATGTCACGCATGTATACAGGCGCGCACACACACACACACACACACACACAAACACACACACACACACACACTGTGCAGTAATGTTACACATGAAGGGTGTCAGTAATGGGATTCTGGTCAGGCCAGTGTGACCATGCTGTACTGAGCTAAGGTCATTGATACCATATCAGCAACTGAGAGAGAGAGAAAGGGAGAGAATTTTGGGGGGGAGTAGGGTGACACAATGGGAAAAGGGTGAGGAAAACAAAGGAACTCACCAGCAGAACGAGAAAAGGACGGAGGGAACAAAAAAGACAGAAAGAAAATTCTCATTTAGCTCCGAGTTCTTGGTTTGCAGATGCGATCTACTTTCCATATCCTGTTTTATTCTCGCTTTTCAACTCCTTTCCTTTCCTTACTTTGGCCCCTCTCCACTTCCTTTCTTCACGCTCTTTTTTTTCTCCCATCTTCTTCTACCTCTCCTCTCCTCTCCTCTCCTCTCCTCTCCTCTCACACCTCCTTAGACAGGGCTATTTTCTGCCTGTCAGGCAGTTTGCAGACAAGCACTGTTTTCTGCCCTGGTGAGACTCTTTTCAGTGTACGTGTCTGTCTGTGCACACATACTGTACAAGTGGCCATTTGAGTCATGTTTTGCGCTTGCTGTCTACGGCCGTGCATGTATGTGTGTGTGTGTGTGTGTGTGCGCGCGCGCGTGCATGTGAGACAGAAACGCAGCATATTTCATAAGTGGCCATTTGCTTCCTGTGCTTGTATACCTGCATGTGTGTGTGTGTGTGTGTGTGTGTGTGCGTGCGTGTGTCTGTGTGCGTGTGTGTTAGTGTGTGTGCATGTGTGTGTGTTCCCCTGTTGTGACAGGGTTGAAATCCAAGCTGACATCCCCTTCTCCCTGCAACAGCATATGCCCCTCAGCAAGACCACTGGGAGACTACAGAGAGAGAGAAAGAGGGAGGGAGAGGGATAAGGAGGGGGACGAGAGTGAGAGGGGGAGGGCAAAAAATAGAGAGAGGAAGGGAGGGGAGACAATGGGTAATGGGTGGCAAGGGGGGGAGGATGGATGGATAGAGAGATGCAATAGAGGGAAAGAGAAGGGAGGAATAGCCAAAGAGGAGAGAGAGAAAGAGAGAAACAGGAAGAGAGCCACAGACTGAAACCAAGACAGAGGGAGAGAAAGCACCCCCACTGCGTTCCTTTTCAGTCCTGCTAGCGTTGGCATGTGTTAAATGTAAAGCTGCTGGCTGACTCACCATGCTACCAGCTCATAGTCAGCACTCTCTACTGCTCTTGTCTGACAGAGAGACAGAGGGAGAGAGAAAAGGCTACCGGCTCAGATTCAACACTGTCTCGTTCAACGACGCGGCGAGAGAAAACAGAGGGAGAGGCCACCAGCAGATTGCCAAAACCTGTCTTCTTCCCTACGCTGCTTCTGAGACACTCTCTAAAAAAACAAATTTGTCTTAAACGGTTCTTTTTACCGGAGCTGTTCAGTACATACACAGCCAAACACCGACTCCTCGGGCTGTACGTACATCAACGGAATAGTTAGTCATTGTCTTCCAGAATGACCTGTGTGGGCATTTTCCTCTATCCCACTGACAATACTGTTTGTCAGTGCCTTCTAATATGCGTTGCATGTTCCACTTACAAATTTGTTTTTTGCAATGCAATGCTGATCTTCTACCACTACAGTTTCAGCTCCAGTTAATCAGAGTTGTTGTTTGAGTCTCTTTCTGAACTGTTCATATTACTGACTTCTTACCAACAGGAGCTTTGCTTTTGGTGTAGGCATGACTTGGATTTAGAAGAAGATTTCAGTCAGGATTTAGAGAAGCCTTTGTCAACTCTTGGTAGGAAAACAAGATATGAAAGGTTATCTCCCCGCGTCAAAGTCACACACTGTGTTAACCCGTCCATTCAACCAAAACCTTTTTCCCCTTGAGGGTCTGTGGCACCATGACAGCATCATGATAGTCACACATTTGCTCCTGGCAGCCAAGAGTCGTGATGTCAAGTAGAGGTTCTTGTCGGGTAAGCACAGGTTGATTTAGGCATTTGGACAAGTGACCAGTGTAGCCACTTCCTGCTTCACTTCTCCTGCTGGTCACCATTGCCATCTCAGTTGTAAAACGCAGTCTGTAAACTTAATGGAGGAACATGAGATCCAGATAATCAATGTGCTGACTTAATAATCTCAAAACCTTTGTAGCAGATGAGAGGTTTCAAACTTTATAACACTTATATATGCCACCAGCAGTTGGTCAAGGTTGGCTGATCGGTTGCCAGTTGCAACCCCTGAACTTCAGTTGTTGCATCCACTGTCTTGTCAGAGACACTTTTTGGCCAAAAGTCAGTGGACTTGCCTCCTATTTAAAGTTTAGTACAGGTGTTTCAGCAACACCCACCGCTAACAGGTGCATATAATTCAGCTTATAGTTTCATACTGGGTTGTAAAGAGCTCAGCGACTCTAAAAATAGCGCTGCCACCTTTGCCACAAGTCAGCTTCTGAAATTTTGGCCCCAGTAGATCTGCCTCGTTAAACTGTTAAGTGCTATTAGTGGAAGGGCTTAGGAGCAACAACAGCTCAGCCACAAACTGATGCACCATGCAAACTCACAAATAGTTCCAACTGCCAAGCCTTCCAAGTTTCCTCTGGATCAACATCAGCCAGTAAACTGTGCGTCGGGAGATTCATGAAAGGCTTCCCATGGGTTAGCAGCCATCAAGGTCAACAGATGCACCTGCAATGCAGTCTCTGTTGTACCAGATGCAGGCATGGGTTGTCTAAATTTACCTCAGGCTGCATGTGATGACGATGAAGATGAGGAAGATGTGCCAGACAACTTACATTGATAAGGACCAGCAAAGTTTAAGTTTTACTTTAAAGTTAACAAATTTAAGTTTATGTTCATTGGTGCCAACATTTATGTTGATTGGTGCCAATTTGGCAGTCTCAGCATTTTAAGGGATATTAAAATACTTTGTTTTACCTTTATCTTAATCAATGCCAACATTTATATGGATTAGTGCCAGTTCATATTAATGATGCTTTTAAATGTTGTTTTAAGACACACAAAAGTGATACCAGAGTTTGGTTAAGAAACACCTTTGAAATAACTTTCCACCACTTCGTTCTCTGGGGACTTTTTATATGTTAGAGAGCAACGTGTACGAGGTTCAACCCTTCTTTTTTACAGTGTGTCTGTCCTATAAACATGCCACAGCTGGACTGTAGAGCAGAGGCTTTTTAGAGCGATGAATCACGCTTCACTGTCTGACAGTCTGATAGACAAATCTGAGTTTGGCAGATGCCAGGAGAGCTCAACCCACTGTAAAGTTTGGTGGAGGAAAGATAACAGTCGGGGGCTATTCTTCAACTTTTGGGTCGAGGCCCCTTAGTTCCAGTGAAGGGTCTTCTTAATGCCACAGGATTTTAAGACTTTCTAGCCAATTGGGTGCTTCCAACTTTGTGGCAACAGTTCTGGAAAGGCTCGCCGCTGGTCAAGCGTGACTGTGCCCCATCAGGAAATGGGTAGATGAGTTTGGTGTGGAGGAACTCGGTTGGCCTGCATCCATTTGAACTCCTTTGGGATGAATTAAAATGCCGATGTTGGACAAATGCTATTTTGGATGAATGGGCACAAATTCCCACACAGTCCAAAATCTTGTGGAAATCCTTCCCAGTAGAGTGGCAGTTGTTCTGGCCTCAGAGAAGGGTTCAACTCCATATTATTGGCTGTGGTTTCAGAATAAAACGTCCAACATGCACGTATAGATGCCGATCAGGTGCCCCCCGACTTTTGGCCTCATAGTGTAGATTTTTAGTGATCGTAGGAACCAGTTTAATGCTAACCAGGCTAACTGGGGCTACTGTGTTGCTAACATAACATTCAGAGTAATTATTCATTATTCTGTTAGGCTAACTGTTGATTTGTTTATGCGGTCTCTCTTTTTGGGCTATTTTACATCTTTCTCAATTGTAATAATAGTTTGTTTTTATTACAAATGGTAATATCAGCTTAACAATTTGAATTTAAAGTAGAATTTTTGAAAAATGTCTGTCTTTTGTTTGGTATGTGTCCCTTTTGCTGTAATGGCAGCATGCCCTAGAGCTTGCATAGACCCCACAAGTTAGTACCCTCTATGTTATCTGTGTATGCCAGAATTATAACTGTGCTCCACTTGCTCTGTTGACTTAGTGTTGATCTTTCACTGAGGATTGTTTTTTCCCAGCACGAGGGATAATGTAATACGGAAATAGTCTATACTTTTGTCTTATTACTGTATCAATTCATTTTTATGATACCACTGATTTCTCGTCCCCTTTTCTCATTTGCGATCACTGTAATTACATGTGTTGTGTTTAACCAGTGCTCCTCTGCACATTCTCACAGTTGCTTCCAGTAAAAGACTTCAGCGGCCGACCTTTATTGGAAACGCGTCTAGCTCGCTGCAGCTGCGCACCTACACAGCGAGGGCAAAGGAGCTCATATACTGTGGGCCTGCTTTTGTACTGAGCGGAACATAACAGTCTGAACAAACAACAGGCTGAACCCACAGTATACAATCCGAGACTGAATAAAAGCAGCTCCATAACATCGGTGTCAGTGGGGTTTTTTTAATCACTTATGATGTGTCTGACGGCTCGTACATTCTTTGAGCTTGTGGAAATACAAGCGAGCTACATCGATGACTAAAACTATATTTGAATTGAACCGAACAATTCCAATACACACAAAGTTATTCAATATTTCCTCCCTTGTTCTTTGCTTGTTAGAGGAGCTGAGCAGAGGGAACATGACGAAGTCTGTCCATTTTCTATACCTGCTAATATCTATTCATAGACGCACGGAAATGGAAGTGGAGACAGGCTACAGTCAAGCAATACAAAAGTCAATTTTTTTTGATTGTGTTAAATTGGATAGATTACTATTTTTAGGAGCGTGCCTCATCACACCCAAACACTCAGATGAAATTAATAACCTCTCCGAATGACTCACATGTCTCTTGGGCATGTTTGGAGGATCATAATAAAAGTCTCTGTGAAGGGAAGAGGAGAATAAAAAGGTGGATGTGGGTGAGGATGTGGGGGTTGGGTTGATAGTCGCTCTGCGTTTAAGGTTTTTTTTTTTGTTTTGTTTTTTATAAAAACATGTTTTATATCTGTGGTTGAATTCCCACCGGGCACATGCACACGAAAGATGTACAGCACACTTTCCTGGTATTTCAAGGCATTTTTGATGAAAGGCGTTTACAATATACAGTAGTACGTCAGGAGAAGTGAGGGAGGGGGAGTGTTACTCATGTGTATCAACATCTTGTAAAGACATTTTGTCACAGCACTTGTCACATTTTCAACACTTATTTATCCTCGTCTTGACTGAGAACGTGTGCACCTTTCAACACAGAGACTCACAAGTAGGAGCTTCACAATACGATGGTCTGTTCCAGCAGTGGGATACATCGCTGAAGACCAAGAGTTTCTCCGTGTACGTTGCGCTGAGGACGTTTCAAGATCGCCGAATGTGAAATGTATTCCCCCACAAACACGGAATATATATGAGCTTTAGTGTTGTCTTTTTTTCTTTTTTTTATTCCAAACATGCAGAACCATAAAGGGCAGTTTATCGGCGCAGTGAGTGTGTTTGGTGGAGGTGACGAAACGGGGGGTTGAAGGAGAGAGCGTCTGAGGGGGCTGGTTTACTGTGTACATAATAATATAGTGTGCATATGTGCATGAAGGTGATCCAGTCACATTTTAATGTATGCGGTGGCCTTGGACAGGAAACATGTATAATGTGAGCAAGACCAGATTAGGTTTTAATTGCATTGGAAACATCACACGGTGTTTTATTTTTACAAAGATGAAAGAATATAATCACAAAACCATTTGTAAAATACCGTGTATGTTAACTGTAAAATGTTCTCCGCTTTGACCTCTGTTTGCTCCTTCGTCTTCTCTCCTCCGTCTGCCTCCTTTGGTAGTTTCAGCATGTCGAAACACTTTTCTCCACAGTACCTGCTGATCTGGAGCCCTGATGACCGCACTGGATGTAAAATGATTTCCCTTGCATTTTTTTTTCTCCGACATCAGTGAAATGCCACGATGGCAGTGTAGGCGGTTTTTCTGAGGTTGATTGCAAAGGCAAGGTAGAGGAACTCACTATTCCGTGCACACAGCGTTACTGATGATGAAACTGGGATTTGTTAGCAGATTCTCCCTCTTACCGCTGGTGCAATGTGAGAGCAGACGTTTTAAATATCTGTCCTGGCAACAAAAGCACTTTAGTTACAGGTCCGGTGTGCAGGATTTTCAGGGTGACACGGTGAATTCATAGTTTTGTTTTGTTTTTTTAAACACAAAGGTTTAAAAAACTGTGTTTGGGTCCCTTGTGCTACATCTGTTTTAGACATTGGATACTTCCGTATCTCTTGCCAAAGGACTAGCTTCAACCAAATTACCATTTCCCATGTAGGACAGCCTTCAGTTCCGTTCTTTGCTCTTCTTTCACTTAATTTTTTGATTTCTACTACTCAGCATATATAGCCATATATATAACTATATGTGCTATAGTGGTATCAGCAGTAACCTCTTGAGGAGTCGCTGTTTTCAAATGAACAGCTATAGCAACCAGTAGTTCCTCATAGGCTGGTCCAAAACCCACTGTGTTCCGCCACAAGCGCTCAGCTTGAAGCTTAGCAGGATGAATTATGGAGATCACATCTGACGTCGCGTATCCGGCTGCCTTGCGAGGTAAAGCAACAGTTACACGTTGAGTTCTCAGTAATGTAGCTCCTGAATACTACCTGCGAAAAAAAGAGAAAAAGTGTGTGTTTTAACTCTTTAAGATTATGTCACTCTTGCTGTCGTTGATTCATGCAACAGTACAGCACAGCCGGCAGCTTTTGGACACAACACCTCTCCTCCTTCTCACTCTGTTTGACAAAGCTGCTCATGATCTTCAAACCCCCTTCAACAAAGCTCTGTTCTCGTGAGGCCTGATCCCTCCTAACCCCCTGTCTCACGCTCCCCTTCTGTCTCACGCTCTCTCTCTCTCTCTCTTCCACCCCTCAGCTATCTGTCTCTCTCACTCAGCCCTCTCCCTTCCTGTCTTTCTACCTCTCCCCCCCCCTGCTGTCTCTCTCTGCTGCTCTCTCCTTTGCCCTCCCCTCTCTCTTTGTTCCAGGGATCAAACGAGTATCTCTCCCGTCCATGCTCCGTCACCTGGGAGAACACACACACTCGCGCGCACACACACACACACACACACACACACACACACACACACACTCACAGACGTTCACACTCATTCTGGCCTCTCTCCCTTAGTTTTTGTAGCGGTGCTGCTGAATCTGTACAAGATTTTAGAGTAGCCATGGTCAAAGAACGAGCTAACCCCTCAACTCACCTACTGCTTTCCCGGATCAAAGAAGAGAGAGAGGGGAAAAGAGAGCGGAAACACAAAGCACAAAGCGGAACAATGTCAGACCGGGCAGATTAAAACAGAAAAGAGTTTCGCTGAATTGAACTGAAATGACCATGATAAAGATCAGAGCGCACTCAGACTGGAAATAGGAAATAAAGTGGATGTTAAAGTCTCGGAGGAACTGCCTTAAGATGTGATTCTATAAAAGCAATGTGTGAGTGAATTTCAGAGTAAAAGAACAACTCATGTCAATTGAAAATAAAGCCTATATGTATTTAATAAGGAACAACTTAATTTTGCCAAGTTGTGCCTAGTTAAACGATTGCTCAGTGTGTCAGATGTAAGACAAGCATGTTTTTGAGGGTGCGTTTACTCTGATTGCCAGGTGTTATCAGGCCTCGGCATTCAAGGTGTTTGTTGCTTGTTCATCCCTTATTATCTTTATCCTGCTGCAGGTGCTAAATTGTTTGATTTTCTGGTACACTGTAAAATCTGACTAAATGACTTTGAGGAAATCGAGGATTCCTATAACTTCAAAGTTACCTGTAAAGTAGATTAATTGTTTTGTTGAATAAAAGTTGTTCAAACTTTTTAGCTCATGCAGCTTGAATTTAATTGTTTACTTAACTTGGTAACTCTGAAGTTTCTGTTCAGTTGACTGTTCTGAAGTCAAATCAACTCTTTAGTGTACATAATCTCAGACAAGACATCACTACAGAAACTAACAAGGGAAATCGCAGTTGTGTATCTCTCACAGATCCAACCCTGACTCCTCAAAATGATGTCGATATGAATAATAAAAACCTGTATTGCTGATCACCTCGATTCCAACATGTGACCCTTTGTTGCGCACTCTCTGAGTTTTCTGTCAAACTTTAAGCTGTCCTATCCAAGTAAATATAGGCTAAACAGGAAAAAAAAAAGAAACTCAAACTAAAGAGTACCCACCAGGAAGGAAAACACAGTGGGCAGTACCTCCTCAGGCCTGTGAGAGCTGACCAATCAGAGGAGACTGGAGCTTTCAGGAGGGAGGCCTTAAAGAGACAAGCACTTAAACAGAGCTGGTGCATGCAAACATATTCTAGTAGACATTAAATAAAAGTATGAACCTAGAAATGAGCGTACCGTGGGACCTTTGAGGTATAAAAGCTGGATCTATGTGTTTAGGTCTGTTGAGATAAAGAGCTTCACCTGCAACACAACAACGCCTCCAGGATCAGCCGAGGTCACCACAGTTGATCCCAACCTCCCTCCTGTCACACTCGAGCCCTCTCAATCTGTCCAGTCTCGTTTAGGCGGGTCCGGCTCAGCCCGGTCCCGTCCACCGCGGCGCAGTTTAGTTTATTCCGGTCCTGTCTGGCTGATAACTGAACAGGTGGTATGTGACAGCAGGTATGAGCTGACATCAAAGGATCCAGAGAGAGGAAGCACAAGAGACGCCGGGAGAGAAAAGGGGCGAAAGATATATAGGTCCAAAAAGAGAAATTATGAGGAGAGAGGAGAGGAAAGAGACGGGGGATTGTGGGATGGAGAGGTGAGGTTATTGTGCGAACGACAGCAGAGTTAGAGAGAGAGAAAGAAGAGGATGTTGGAGATCCACGTGGAGGAGGTCGGTGAAGTTGGGGGGTCTGACGGAGGGGGTTTGGTGCTTGCCTTCAGACCAACAGATTGTGTGCTCAGCTCCGGTGAATACTCCGGTGAATACCAATACTATTCCACGCTGCTAAAAGTCTACTGCAAAAGTCTAAAAGCTCCCAATACGTCCCTTCATCTCTCCGTCCGTCTCTCGTCTTTTTCTCCTGCTCACTTCCAGCACAGAATCATTACACTCTGTTCTCAACTTTCTTCCTCTCCAAAGCAACATATGCACACTTACAGTCTTTTTAATTTGGACTATATGTATATTCTTTCTGCACACACACACACACACACACACACACACACACACACACAAGCACACACACCCCTATAGGCGACTCTCTGCAGATGATGTCAGGTGACTGTGGACATTGTTTAACGAGCCCAGGGACCAGGGAAGAGTGGGGAGGTGGAGGGATGGGACAATGGGAGGGATAAGAGGAGGAGGAGGGGAGTCGAGGTAGAGGACGGTGAGGTGGGTAGACGGAGAGAGGAAAGAAGCTTGAAAAATGGCGAGGAGGAGGGAAAAGAGAAGTGGCGCAGGGATTGAAATCTGTCAGAGGGAAGGGAGAAGCTGGAGGACGACTTTGACGGGACGGGGGAAAAGAAAGTGGAGAGGACAAGAGAGTGGAGGACATCCAGTCGCAGGAGGGAGGTGGAAGAGGGGGAGAAAAGTCATGAGGGAAGGCATGGGAAGAGTGTAGAGGAGAAACATAGGGGGAATGTATGTGATGTGTAGCCTGAGGACAGGAGAGGAAAGGATGAAATGGGAAGGGGAGGAGTGAGGGAAGGAGAAAGTAAGCAGATTAGACAAAACAGAGAGGGTATGTGATGTGCGGCCTGTAGAAAACCCTCAAACAAACTGAGAAGGAGGTGTGCAGGAGGTGAAGGATGGAGGATGATCCCACCTCACTCTCACCTCTGTTGCCTCCTCCTTCCTCTCTCCTCCCTCCTCTCTCCTCGCAGCCTCCCTCCCCTCCTCGCTCGCCGTGTAACGTTAGACCACTGGGAGGGAAAATCTCCCAAGTCAGCTCTTCTCAAGGCTTTTCCTGTTCCCTCTCTCGCGCTTTTTTCTGCATTATGTCATGTTACCCCTGCACGCAAAAAAAATTGGAAAAGGTTCCAGCCCTTACTCATCCTAATTAAACACATCTCTGCCTCAGTGACTGCAGATCCCATTCAAACCATCCTCCCCTTTAAAACTGGAGCCACGATCAAAGTCGCTAATTTCGTTTTCTGCTGCGCTGTTGATCCACACACCGAGTGGAGATTTGTGAAACATTTGCTTTTTTTTTTTTTTCTTTCTCTCCCTCGCCTTTTCACATTTTGATCCAGGAAGGGGTCTGACATCCTATTGTCTGAGAGAAAGGAATTTTCTATAACAATAGATCCAATTACGTTCTGTGTTACAGCTCGGCTTTTCAACATGAATCCTCCGCAGGAGCTGCTGCAGTTCTGCTGCGGGACTGAAGTCAAAGACGTGTGTGGGTGACCACTGTATCCACGTATCTATATCCTCTCTTTGTTCTGTTTGCTCTGCGCAGCTCTCTCAGCAACTCTGTCAGCAGTGGTCACTGAATGCAACGCAGACGGACAGGTGCACGATGGCGACGAAGGCCACTCGGCGTGTGTGTGTGTGTGTTGTCTAATGTGGAATCCATCCACCCTCAAGCAGCGGGCGCACTTCACATTCTTCTGCTTACGCTGCTCTCCTCTGCCTCAGAGCATCAAGTCGATCCCTCTGTTCATTTAAGTCCTGAAAATAAACTGTCACTCAGTCCATCAGCCGATGTATGACTGCCTCCTGTGTTTCCGTGTGTGTGTGTGTGTGTGTGTTTGTGTGTTGTGGATTGGGGGCTGTATGTGCACACTGGGACGTTGTAGCAGTGTGCACGCTCCCGCTTGTGTATATATATTTGTATATGTGTGTCTGTGTGGGTGTGCGTGCGTGTGTGAGTGTGTGTGTGTGTGTGTGTGTGTGTGTGTGTGTGTGTGTGTGTGTGTGTGTGTGTGTGTGTGTGTGTGTGTGAAGCTGTCAATTTGTCTCGCCCAGCTCCATCCAAAAACACAGACAGCCCATTGAGGCGTATGCTGCAGCGAAAAATAACAACTCCAACTGACAAACATACTTTAGTCAGCGTGCAAACACACACCCCGAGACAGATGGACGAGGTTTTGCATTTAAATTGAAGCTATAGTTTACTTTTTTATGCTTAAAGTACTTTTTTTCCCTGTGAAATCGTCGCTTGAGTTTGTGTTATAGTTGTTAATTCAAAGTATTGATTAATGCCGCACTGAACTGGAGAAAGATTCTCCCCGGGGGGGCTGCACTGTAGCACGAATTAATCCAGACCACATTCAGCTGCAGGAGGAGGCGTTTAGGGCCCATAACTACCGCCCTTCTGTCTGCTTATCACGGTGCTGTGAGGGGGGTCAGGTAGGGCATTTGAGGTCATCTGAAGCTAAGCAGTGTGACTTTGTGTTGTTTTGCTCCCAGCGTGTGTGTGTGTGTGTTGCATAGTAGCAGAGAAAAAAAATCCATAGTCCAAGAAGTGCTCGCCCCTCAGCCGCTCATGCCTCCACGATAGAAACCATTAGACCATTGGGCTTCTTTTTTTTACTTTACATTTGAATCTGTCTTGCATTCATACAGTCCTCCCTGCCTTCACAGTTTGCTCAATAAATGAACAAAAAAAACTGCTTAAAACAACTAAGTAATTCTCGCCTCCCAGTGGTATTTGACTCATTTATTTGTGCCGTGATCGCAGATATGAAAAATGTTTGCCTCCGCAGAGAAGCTTTTTGCTCTTGTTCTTATTATTCTGTCATTATGTGCTTGGTGTCAGCTGTTAGGTGACAGGTTCTCCTTTTCCTTTTCTGTATTTTTAGATTCTCCTTATGTGTTAGAGAGGAAGATTGTAGATGTTAACTCATTAAACAAGTCTGGATAGACCTTATTAATGAGTTTTCCCCTGAGCTATGCATGTGTGTGTTCACTGCGGGGGAAGAGTCTTCAGTGTCTTGGTAAAATAAGACGGCTAAGAAGAAAAGTAGCATTTACATATTTGGGCTAATCACTAATCTAGCGTACTAAACTCTGAATCACAGCAATGTTGACACAGGTAAATTCTAACACTGGATCAGTGAGATGTAATAAAAGCTTTGACTGCATTTCCGCGGGATTAGTGTCTTCATCAGTGAAATGAGAAATACAGCAGGTGGATTGTGAAGACCAAAGTTCATTAACTTGAATTTCCTTCGCCACATCAAAGAAAACGTTTAGCCTACAGTGGCCAGGGCTCAGTCTGCAGAGGCAGCGTGGGAACATTGCAAGAGCGAGAAGATAGCGCATGAAGGCAATATCAAAGACCTGATGCACAGTTTTATTATGCATGTGAAGCTGTTCACTGCATATGTTATTGTTCTTACCTCAGGTTGTTGTCAGTAGTGATTATTTCCCAATCACCTGACAAATTCAAACGTGGAGTTCGGCGAAGCACAGCCATTATTTTCTGCTAGTATTGCACCGATCTCCATTTGCTACGTCTTGTAATATTTTACATTTTCTAGCAGTGGTGTGAGAAGATCTTAGGTCCTCACATCCTAGAAAAGTATGAAAGTATTTTCAGCACAAATGACTTATAGTATCAAAAGTAAAAGCAGTAAAGTGGTCTTCATCAGTGTTTAACTTATATATATATATATATATATATATATATATATATATATATATATATATATATATATATATATATATATATATATATATATATATATATATATATATATATATATTGTTCCCAGATTAATATTAATGCTGCATGTATGTATTATGTTGCATTTAACTGCTGTACATGGTGAAGGTGTTATTTATATCATACAGCCGTCAGATGTGGTCGCCAGTCTGCATGAGCACTATCTCATGTTGCTAACCCAAGCTCGCAAACATAAACTTTGCGAATGCTGGCTAACATTGACGTAGCTAACAATTGCACTCTAACACAAACATCGCTAATGCTAGCTTAGGTTACCTTGACTAAGGCTAGCTAGCCAAGGTGAGGCAGTACAGTGTGCTGAGCGCTAATTGTAGAACTCAGCCATTTTTTTCCCCACAAACTGGCAACTTCCAAGACTCGTGGCATCTGTGATGAAACACAGATATCATGTGGTTCCAGTAGTGTTATACAACTGACTGACAAACCTTGATAGAAGCTGGAACCAACCCACTCTTACACAGAAATAACAATAATTTTGGACCCAACAAACATTTTAAGGTTACTAATCCACAATCAAAATAACATTTTTAAGGAAAATAGCTACTTTTATTCCTGTAACTTTCTAAAACTCTGTGGGTGTATTATTTAAAAAAAAAAAAAAGTATAAAGTAGTGTGAAATGGAAATGCTCAACTAAAGTGACACTACCTCATTTTTGTCCAGTACTTTCGTGCCATCAACTAAGCAGTGTTTACTATGACCTCCAGTGATGAAAGAATAAAAAAGATAAGGATCCATTTAGTTAAGTAGCCTTTTTGTCTGATGATGTGTACTGAATATATTTATGTAACACTTACAGATCCTGGAAAGAACATACAGAGAGTTTGAGTGGCAAATCCAGATATCATCGTTCCGCTAATAGTCCCTCTTTCTTTATCCCTTTATCTTTCTGCCGCTCTCCTGCCTCTTGTCTACCTCTTGACCCTTCTTTCTCCCTCTCTCCTCCTCCTCCTCTCTTTTTCTGTCTACTTGACACTATCTTACCTCTCTATAACTTCTTTGTCTCTCTCCTAATGTATCCTCTCCCCTCCTCCCCTTCTGCTCTCCCCTGCTCTCCCTGGTTCACAGCGGCAGAGGAAAAAGCTGCAAACATGAAATAAATTATGAATCATTTCTATAGGCTGCTACACCTGTAGTGAACTACTCTGCAGAGAATGATGAAAACAAAAGCAATAAATCAAGGCAAATCCACAACTCCGAAGCAATAGTCCTGCAGAAATATTCCATAGTCATCTCTCCAGAGAGCGCTGTGCCACTGAAATAACCCTGATCCCTCGCACCCTCCGGTAGCCTCAACGGTCTAATGTTGTGAGGCAGAGAGGCTGGTTTTGCCCATATTACCAAAACAAAAAGAATAAAATAATCATCAAGATGGACACTTGCCACAGAACTTGCCTCACAATCTTAGAATATTCCTTGCAAAGCTTTCAGAAATGTTCCATCAGATTTTTGAAGTCTGGTTTGTCAAATGAAGTCCGTTAATCGATTGTAGATCACACCTGTGTAATTGCACTCATTACACATCTGGGTGTGCATACATACACTCTAAATGCTACTTAGAGTTAGGACAAGATTGTTAAGTTTGGGT
Organism: Acanthopagrus latus; assembly: GCF_904848185.1. Lineage (NCBI taxonomy): Eukaryota > Metazoa > Chordata > Actinopteri > Spariformes > Sparidae > Acanthopagrus > Acanthopagrus latus. The sequence continues at coordinate 17,227,661 of NC_051055.1, forward strand.
TGGAATCAGCACTTTCATATTAGAATTACATAATATGCATAACATAAGCTAATTATTCCAAATCTCCTGTTGCTCTTTATACAGGCGGCCCGTGTTGAAAATAATACCGCGCAAGTGCCCTCTTGGATGACACATTACACTCTCAGTTGCCCCCTCTCGTTGACACGTTCTTGTTGGCTCACTAATGGTGTCTTTCCGCTTAATATTTCTTTAACAAGAACTCTGAATGCCTTTGGAAAAAAGAAATGTGCAGGATCCATTCATCCAGCATGACTTGCTGCGAGAGAAGTATTCGAACGTCTTTATCACCTAACGGCTGACCTTTCCAGCGGGAAAAACTTCTCACACAACCACTTAAATGGTCTTGCAAGGCAGACACAATTTTCAGAAACAACGTTCACTCAGTGCTCGGTAGAGACTGTCTCAGAGCTCGCCACGTCCAGCAAAACCACACCTATCCTGGGGGGAAGTGCCAAATTTAAGTTTGACACATTAAATGCTGTGTCACCTGACTTCCTCCTTTGCTTGTGTCATAATTACTACAGCCACTAGAGGTCACAACCGCACAATGGATGGTGGATGAATGGTCGCACGAAGCAGCTTGAATGGGGTTAAGATTAGGTCAGGCTGTTATTCTGGTGAGGGGGGACAGTTTTATGTGCTGTATCCATCTGAGGAGCTTTTACCACATGTCTTCACACTTCACACGTGACCTGATGACATAAAAAAGTGCTCGTGTCCGTTTTTTTCCAAGAACATTTTTCATCTGTTCTCTTAAGTGTTCAAAAAACGTCCAATCTAGTTTAAGTATTCTAAATGCATTCCGCTTGTGTATTACCGAGGTTTTCAGGCGAGGCCAGGTATGAATTTTAAAATCATCAGAGGCTGGCAGTGTTTGTGGATCGTAAACACATCTGTCACTAGTGTTTAATTGGTAAACAAGTCTGACCGCTGTGTGTTTGTTTGTAAACAACCATGTCCCTGCATGATATGAAAGGTCATTACAACAACCTGTCTACCACTCTCTCTGCTGTGTATCGGAACTGACACAGACGCATTTCATTTACATTTAAATTGCCGGCACGCAGATGATGCTCTTATCCACCCGGCATTCGCGGTAAAACAAATTCATTTTCTTAGATCATCACCTTTCGCCAGCGCGAAACCCAGTGATTTGACAAGAGCACGATACGGGAGAGACTGATGTGATTGTAGTTTTTGAGCTCAGGACGGGAGCAACACATTCATTCTAGTGACCAAGACAAAGTCAAAAAGTTGTTTTGCTATTGTTGAGCGCAGAGAAGACGAGGCTGGGTGGATGGATGACTATGGTGCTGCAGGGAAGAAGGACCTCAGCAGCCGGTAGTAGCAGAGCACAGCAGGAGGTGTGCAGATCTGAAACATGATGCAACAAGTACCACACACATGTGCTTTAAAACTTGACTTTGAAGAACACCTGCTGATTTGAGACACGAGTAATATGTGAGGGGACTCGTGTTTGAGTTGTTTTTGAGGTGATTTTTTGATGTACATTGGTCTCTCTTTTTTTTTCAATAAACCCAGATAGAAGCTGTCAAGTTGTTGCTTTCATTCCAAGGTTGATAAGAGGGGTATACATATCCAGTGCCTACCATGGATAAACAAGTGGATCAGTGTAGCATTCTGCCCTCAAAGGTAATTATTGCACTGAGTTTAATTTGTGTTGTGAAAGAAATTCTTTTCCCTTACCCGACTGTCATATTGGTGTAAAATGTTGAAATGTGTTCTTTTCTCTCATGGCTGTACTAGAAATATTTTGAGATCATATCATAGAACGGATGTCTTAGGTTGAGTAAAAGTAAAGGAAATGCCAAAAATAGGGCCCAGAACTTACACTGTACACTGTTCGTAATTGTTTTAGCTGAGCAACATGTACAGTTTTTAATATTCTGAAGTTAATTAAAATTATCAACACAATGTGAAAAAATATCAGTTTTACATTAAATATAAGTCAAAGACATCTATGTGTTTTGTAGCAGAGGTATCAACTAAAGTCAGCATGGTAGCCTCAGCCCGTCCTGAACTCAAGTGGCGATTATGAGTCATGGTAGCCTGATCTGAAAATCTCCTCATGGCAATCAGTTAGAGAGGATGGTCTGTTTGCTCTACTTAGGGAGCCAGGAAACACTGCATTCACAACAGCTGAAGAGATCAGTGTGTTTAATGGGGAAACTACCGTTCGCAATCTACTATATCAACTCTGCTGCACACACAACCCATTAACACTAGTGGACAACTGAACATAAAGTTAGGAAGTAGCACGCTAGCTAGCGCATTGTTGTCTTAAGGGGACACCCAGGTGTGTGTGGACAACGGAGGACAGCTAAGAAGAAGAAAGAAGAAGATGGGAAGAAGAGCATTTCAGTTGTGCTCCCTGCTCACCCGATCAAACACTTCATGGATTTTGTTAGCAATACCAGGACCAGCTGTCGAGGCTGTCATCAAATATAAATACAAGCCAATCAGACGCAGAGTATATCGGGTCTTACAAGAAATCCAGTTGGCTTCATAATAACCTTTGCTGTGAGCTTCTAGGTGGACAGAGTCAGATAGCTGCTCAGCTAACTGAGCCAACGTGTCAACAACAGCAACAGTTAGCAGCAGTTACCCATTACACTGGTGATGTGCTTTCCCTTATTTTTTTCGAACATGAATTCAACAGGTGGGAAATTCTTACATGTTGCACTTCTAAACTGAGTTTTAAAGTGGATTTCTTTCTCTATTGTAATAGTTCTATTTGTTTTTTAGAAGACCAGATTTCGCCTTACATTTTTAACCAACAAATGAGGGTTGCAAGCAAAAGCAACAGTGAAAAAGTGTTCAGTCCTCACCTGATGAGAAAATAAGTCTGCGATCCAGGTCCATTATAATATAATAGTGCTTCTGTCACACAGGAACGCAAACAGAGGCAATGTAGTTTTGTACCCCAGGGCTCAGGCCAATTTAAAACATATTAGTGCTCTTGTCGTGTTGGGACCCAAACTGAGAAAATGCAGTTTCTCAGGCTGAGACACAGGCCAGATAAAATATCCCGGAACAAACAGGATTAGGAAGCATCCATCAACCAGCCAAATTCACTTTATTCTCTGCAGTTGTGATAGGCTACGGACGATGCTCTTTGTATCCTCAGATACCCCCAACCTTCAACTGCTGTCATTTAAACACAGCATCGGTTATAATCCAATTCAGTTGATGCAAAGAGAGTACTTGAAATGTGTTTGTATTTGTGTGTGCATGTCAATCCCCTGGGAAGAATCCATAATGAACAACAGGACAGAAGCAGCACGAGAGTCTGTCAACACTGAACTGTTTGCGTGTTTGAGAGTTTTATTGTGTGTGCACAGGCAAAATGGCAGCATATTTTATTAGCCGATGTATTGTTTCACTTTGTGTGTGTGCTCGTGTGTGTGTGTGAATGTCAGCGTGGCAGTGATCCATTGACCTGACAGCTCTTCCTGAGGGAGTGCACACATCCCTGTCATTACTGCAGTGCCCACTGCTGATTGACTGCTTTCAGCACCGCTCAGGAGATGTCAGTCAGTCAGCCAGTCACACTGTTGATTTCAAGCCAAAGTCAACACACTTGAGTGGTGCTGACAGTGCCGACCGGCCATTGATGATATATGAAGTCCGTTTTATTAACAAAGTTATTGACCTACCTGTGTTATCAGGATTTCCAACTATGCCATGGGGTCTGCACATCAAGAAAAAGTCAATAATACTTTTGCTTTGGTGGAAGCAAAACATTACTAGAGTTAGTCAGCAATACGATGCTCCAGCAGTCATCCAAAAATGCCAGATGATACAATAAAAATGTCAGTTTTTTTTAATCCATGTGTCAATTATTGTGGAGAGTTTCTCTCTCAGCAGTTGTCTGGGCAGAATTTCTTTAAAGTGAAACTCTCACCAAAATGCAATTTAGGCTTTTTGTCGTGAATGTATATGAGTCAAACCTTCATGTAAAAGCATAATTATGACGAAAGAGGCACTTTTAGGATTTACCATATTTTTGTTTTTGGGTCAAACTCATTTTCAATGGGAGTGCATGGGGCACTTTTACAATAGCATCAAAATCGCTATCTTTAAAACACTAATAAGGCTCGACACAACATGAAACTTTGCTCGTAGTATCACCAGGGTGTACACAGATTTTACTAAAAAGAAAGATTTTGAACAACTCTCCTTAGCAGTTGCTTGTTCCGCTAGCCGCCGTCATGGCAGCAGAAAAGTGTCGAATTCCGAATGTGATTTAATATGGGGGAAAGTTAAGGTGGACTGCTTCTAAAGCTCCATATAAATGCACGGATAATTTGTTGTTTTGTCACTAGCGAAAAACAATACTGAGCATTTATATTATGATATCATGATACTGTTAATTGAACAGTAGCTGTAAATATTTAAAGGACGGGCAGCTGTTTTTTGTTACATCTTCTAATTGTTTATAGTTAAAGGCCCCACACACCCTTGAATCCATGTATTTCAGAACAAAGCATTTTAAATGTGGGTTTTGTGCGTGTATGTGCACATTTAATCCATATTTTTACATTACACACCTATTGTGATGAAAAATGAAACAATGTTTTCATGTCAAAACATAAACTGGGACCAAAATAGTGAGAAACGTAGAGTCAAAAATAGCGCAACATTCACAGCTGGAATTCAGTTCAGTTCTTTCAAATGTTCTGATCAACAGCTTATGACACAGGTTATTAGGCACCAAAACTTCAATATCACACACACACAGAGACACACACATGTGCACACACACACACACACACAGTGTTTTTGAACTCCAGCCTTGTAAAGGATTGTTCTGCTCAGCACCTTCACATCTGATTAATTGACTTGTCAGCACAGTATTTTTATCCTGTTCCCCTGTGTACGTGTGTGTGTGTGTGTATGTGTGTGGGTGTGTGTGTGTGCGCGCGTGCATGTGTCTGTGTGCGTGTGCATGTGTCTGTGTGCGTGTGCATGCGCAAGTCTGCAGTCCTTCCCAGTGTCCTCTCTATACTGGTGTTACTCCCTAGGCATTATGGCAACACAACCTATATGAGAGTCTGTGTGCATGCATGTGTCCTCTTACACACATGAGCCAGCGTGTGTGTGTGTGTGTGTGTGTGTGTGTGTGTGTGTGTGTGTGTGTGTGTGTGTGTGTGTGTGTGTGTGTGTGTGTGTGTGCGTGAGAGAGAGAGTAGGCTGTGGTGGGCTGGCCTACGGGGATTTTCCTGCTCTGTGCTGGACTCTGATTGGCTGAAGCCTGTGGGCACTTCCTCTTCTCTTCCTACCCTAAAGGTGTGTATGAGAGAGAAAGAGAGAGAGAGATGAACATACATAGAGGGAGTGAGAGTGACAGTGAAACCTGTACTGTTAACACATTTACTCTCCATCACCATGACAAAATGCAGTTATCTTTATCCACGCTTAGCTACCATTTACACTGCACCCGCTAACGTTATTTAAGGATTCATTGTATTTGTCACAATGCAGAAAGTCTGATAAATCCAAGTGTACGTACAATTTGTTCTTGGGCCTTTAAAGGGCACTCAGTAATACCCCATAACACACCAACATGAACACCAACACACATCAGGGCTTTGCCTTTTATTGGTGCGATTTCAGAGCGACTATGATGGAAACACAACAGACTAATTTTCACAGATGCTATGGCGCTCTTTGGAGTTAAAGATGCTGGCTTGTTAGCACATTTCCATGCATCTCTCTTCAAGCAGCAATTGAACATCGTACAGTTACTGCTGAGATTGAAAAAAGTAAAATATATTAAAACAGTAAGCACCATCACATGTTGGTTGGTTGGTTGGTTGGTTGCTTAATTTTTGTGCAGATCAGAAAAAAAATAGACTGATCCAGGATTTTTTCTTGCTTTCTTTAAGATAAAGCACTTTAGGGCAATCAAGTTTGTTATTAGATTAGACTTGATTGAATTAGAAGGGACTGACAGGCTTTGCACCCTACTAAGTGCCATTCTAGTTCAGAATGTTATCGATTAAGACTTTTTCAAACAAGTAATATCTTTTGGATGTAGTCTGTAGACCCAGATTTGAAAAAACACATTTTAAAAAACCATATCAAGTTGTCTCAGCTTTGGCTCATTTACAGACATTTCTGAACAGAAAACCTTAGTTAAATACCATGGTGGAGTTTGTTAAGGCAAGTGTTTACCACTCAGGGAGGATCTAATGAAAGATCTTATTGAGTTTTATTGTGGGAATTGTAGGCCCAAGTGTTTTAAGAGCTTGACACAGATTAGAGATTTAAGTCAGGATACAGCAGCCTCTGTTGAATTGATTTTGAATATACATTTTTAATCTGTCTCTCACAGGTCCCCAGACTTTACGGAAGTGTGGTAGTAAAATGTTTGGGTGTTTTAAAGCCATGAATCAACTCCCTACAGACCCATTTCTGTCTGTGTCTTCAGTCAGTCTGCTCTGATTGTTGCACTGACAAGCTTGTCATGTTGCCATGGTGACTTTGGTAAATTAATTCATTGACACAATTAATAGTAGAGATGTACGACTGTTGCTTTTAATATTTCATCTCATTTCATTTCTTCATTCTTTCTTTTCTTCTTCACTGACTTGCAGCTGCGGTGCGCGGTCTGAATTGTTTCGCCTTGAGGAAGGAAGTCCTTTAAACCTGCTGCGTGTTTGCTTTACTGCTGTTTTGTTTCTCATCCCTGAATGTGGTTGTTGTTGTCGTTGGTGTTGTTGTTGTTGTTGAGCCTTCCTTTGCTTCGGCCACTATTTTCACTATTAAATTCCCAGCAAAGTTTACTGTTTAATTGCGCTAATGTAATCGTGTTGCTGGTTGCTGTGTGCCGGTAAGGACAGACAGAAACATCTGATAATGCTGGATAAATAAGTAAACGGTGCGATAATGTGCAGTGGCTGAGGTTCAAATTTGCACATCGGAATACAGATTTTGAAATCATATCTGAGGTTGAGGAGCAAAGTGTCTGACAACGAATGCTGCGGAAGAGTGACAGGGCCCTCAACAAGAAGTTCTAGTTTCATATGAAAAAGACATCAATCACCACTGTATGTCTTCATCTCTACAGTCGAGGGCTAAAAGTTGGTACTAAATGCTTCTTTTCTCCATCTCTGGCTCAGTAGGCAACACTCTCCACCATGCAGCACTGGCAGAGATCGCCGCTGTTAGACTATTAAAAACAATAAACATCTGGTTTTCTTTCTGGCTCATATTGCCACAATGTGTTGCAGCATTAGCTAATTAAAATCTTCCCTATATACACACACAAGCTTTCATGCAAACACTCTTGATTACACTGCCTTACTCAGTCGACTACATACACACTCAGAGGAATTAGCGTGCACAAACACACACATGCACATTAAATATAGACGAACATTAAAGAGTTTGAGGAAATTAAAAGAAACACATAAAGAACTTCAAAACTCCAATTCCCAACCTCCCACTGGGGCAATCCTGGCTCTTTTCTTAGATTCAGAGCCAATCAGGAATGAGCTAAATGAGCCTCAGTCATCAGAGGGCTGACTGATTGGTTTGGGGCCTTTGAGGGTGAGATAGGCGCTCTCAGAGAAACACATTCATCTAAAAAAATAACCCAAACAAGACTTTTCAGTTCGGCACCACATGTTGAAGACATTTGTTTACTTACAGAGGCTGACATTCAAATCGACGTGGCTCAATCTCAGCTCAGTGGAGACGCAGCAGGACTGCTATATAAAGTCATACAGCTCAGACTGCAACCGCTAATTTGTCTGCATTCACAACACTGACATTAGCTCTCTGCAGTCTGTGCTACTCGGGATGTTGCATCTTCATCACAGGAAAGTTGTGTGTTTTGACTGTCACATTCATCTACAGATGAAAACTTAGCTGAGTAAACTCTGCCAGCAGGGAGCATATTTTTTTGGGCGGATAATGTAATAAAAATGTAATTGCCAATAAAATTGTACCGCTTTTTATGAATATACACATCCTGCTGATATCACTCTCACTCAGCAAGGCATGCCGTATAATGTATGCAGTCTAAATTGTAGAGCAGTGAAATGTAAAAGATCAGCAGGTGTTCTGAGAAATAGCTGCAGCTCACAGGCGTATCCCTTTAAAGGTTACCATCACAGCTGAGCTGTAAAATACAATGTGTTGATTTGGGTTTTTGTTTTCTGTCTGCCAAATATGATTACCAAGTCTTTAGACATCATAATTTGTAAGGTCTCCCCGTAGCACATCACTTAGACAGCTCGTATTTGTGACAGCAGTAAATTTGAACTGCCGCTGAAGAATGAATAGTTATAGTAAAGAGGATTAAAGGAGCAGTATGTGGTTTTAAAGAACCTCTAACTCAGTAGTTTAATATTGAAGGTATTGAGGTGATAATACAAACTCAGAAATAATTTTTTCTCCATAACTAAATAAACAAGCTGTTCTCAGAAAATAAGGTCTCAAGAACACTGTTTGACGCCAGAAAGGTGGCAGGGTCCGCCAAATGTAAACAACAGTATGACATTTGGTTGTGTTGTGAAAGTGCTGTGTTGTAGGCAACTGGACTTGTTTCAGTTTCTTGGAGACTTTAAGCACTCATCAAAGAGCCTTCTTCAGTTCTAACTAACTAGAGGGGAGTTGCAGGATTTCAAACCCTGTGTGGGAGTGTCCTTACAGTGTCATTAAGGACACTGGTGAAGTCTGAGTTTCAGAGTCGTCAGGGCCACTTGACTAAACCAGCTTTCGTGGTGGTTGCTAGGGCTAGGTGAGCCAAGGTGTGAATGGTTGTTAACACCTGGGCTCACCTAGCTCCAGCAACCCAAATAAAGGCTTGTTTAAAAGCCTGCAACTCTCCTTCAGAAGCGTTTGGATGAGAGGGGAGATGTCTTCAAGAAACAGAAACACATTTCACAGATGCAATACCTAGTAGATTGTCAAACTGTGCAAGTTTGAGCTCTGTGTTTCAGAGTTGTTGGGGCAGCTTGCAGGTCGTTAAAGGTCGGTTAGGTTAGCAACCCATAAATGGTCCTAACGACTCTGAATTAGGGGTGAAATGTCTACAAGAAACTGAAACCTACATTACAGCACTAAGAATTACCATGACCTGGATCTGGTGCTCAGTGTAACTAGTGTAAGTAGCAATATTATAATTTCACAATAACTGACGCACCAGCTCCACTTTGAAGGCTTTAGATGTGTTAGCTAGAGTATGTACACCAATCATTAATTATAATGTGAGCATTTATACATTGAAGTCGCAAAGCTAGATCTTCATGAATGAATGATGCAGCGTACCAATCAGCCAGAGGATTAACGTCCCGTACACTGGTTCAGACGGGACGCACAGGAAGTCGCATCCATTATTTACGCAGCCATCATCGGGGGCTCGGAATACTGAATGTATTTCCACCATTCATAAATCTGCATTGGGCATCACTTATCTTGAATACTTCTTATTGTGACACGACATGTGTTTCCTTTTCTATTTAACAAGCCGTCTGCATTGTGCATGTGTAGCTCCATATTCATGCAGCCAAAAATAACGCCTGTGTGTGCATGTGTGTGCATGTGTGTGACCACCCTTACAAAATGATGGTGAAACCTCAGGAAGTGGCTAATCGGTCAACTACCCGATATATGGGAAGCATCCTTACCTGTGTGTTTTGGTTTCACAGCTCTGGGCAACATGCAACTATATTTCTCTCTCACTATTTTCTTTTTATTAAATGAGTGAACATGGCAGCAAGGATTTGGGCGAATATTCATCTGAGAAGTGGTGAAAGAGACGTTGAGATAGACACAGAGACATGCAAGGCAGGAGTATGCTATGACTAAATTATAGATGACCTGTGTTGTCAGCCTGCTCTTAACTACTGGAGCTTTGGTTCTCTACTCATTTGTGTGTGTGTGTGTGTGTGTGTGTGTGTGTGTGTGTGTGTGTGTGTGTGTGTGTGTGTGTGTGTGTGAGGGAACCATCACTCATCTGAAAGGCTCAGGGTTCAAGCAGTGAACCCTGCTGAATTTGCCCTGCTGAGAAAGATGGTGAATCTCCACCAGCTCCAGTGGTGCTTTAACACAACTGACCTGCACTCTAAAGTGCCTGCAGACAGCGACTACAGTGGAGATCCTCCCTGCAGAGATCAATGAAGTATCACATTCGCTCTTATTTACCACTCTTGGCGAATTATGCTGTCTCAGATGTTTCTTGCGGGAGAGACCTTTGTAGATGAAATGTGATAGTAAGACAGGTAAGAAAGCACCTGACCGTCTTGGACCAGCGAGCATCACTCTTACAGCATTAGCACAGCTATGTGGATTGATCGAATTCATCTCAAGCCTATATCAGATAAAAAAAAACAGCATGTGTCAGTGTTTTAGTACATATATTATCACACTGGTGCTGATTTTAGTATGATTCCCAGGTCAACTTGGGTTGTGGCCACCAACTGAAAGTATTGTTATTGAAAGACCTGGGAATTAAACTTACTGAACAACCATCTTTCTCAGGAGTTGTTTATTGCACCTTTGAGTTGTATGGGGTTGAACCCAAAGGGAGGAAGACGTAACACTGTGATAGAAAAATAATATTTGCGCACTTGTTTTTAGCTTTTGACTTTACTCCTGTAGGCCTCATCCAGATCAAATCAGGCATTGCGATGAAAACGTAATTTTGATTGTGTGAATACTGCTAATGCGGTGGCCCTGCAGCAGAAGAATGAAACGGAATCACCTATTGGAGGAAATCAACCCAATGTTATCCTGCGGTGGCCAGTCGTACTGTATAAGCCAGTGATCAGAACGACTCGTCAAGCCATTTACACCTGCCTTCTATATGGGAGCAGGGTTCTCCCCAGACTGTGGAATAACGGCACTGCGCCGCTACACTGCTAGCTCAGTCCTATCTGTGGCAAGACGTGCCTAAAAGGACTTTGCGCATACTACTTCTATTGTTGCAATGGAAGTTTTTCATGTTTCGGTGTCAAGATGAAACACCAAAAAAACAATACCTACAAAAAAATTCCAAAGTCTAACAAATTGCTCTGAGTTTCTTTTCTCTTGCTCGGTGCCTCAAACTACATCGTGCTGCCAGGAGACTGCACCAGCAGAGGAGGAGAAATACTCTGCAAACTTGTTGTGGATGCAGGGAGCCTCTCTGGAAGAGCTGTTGCTCCCAAGCTGGGTTTGGTCTGAATGAGGCCAAGATTGCTGCACTGAATATTTTGGGTTTGGGGAAAGTGGGCGGACAAACGCAAGCCTTTTTAAAATATATCACCTTGGGCTCTGGAAACATGCGACTGATGGAAAATAATTATCAGCAAACGCACAGCTCATCAAATGATTGCAGTCAACAGCATGAGTTTCCAAAAGAGAGCGACGCTAATGAGTCATAACAACAGTCCACATTATTTCTGTTGGTTTCTAATTATATGCGCATGGACTTCAAATTAATTACTGTTGTGTTTGGCCCATATATGTTGAGAGGAGGTTAGCAGGGCTTTTACTGTAAGGTGTTAGCGAGCAGACTCAGTATGCAGACTCCTATCATATTAGCACAGTTGAGGCATTAGCTGGCGAAGTAAGAATGGATGTTTTTCCTCCCTGGGTGCTCCTGGGAGGATAAACAGGCCATCCATAATTAACAGCCGCTCCGCCTGCGTTCTGATCCACTCCGCTTTAAAAAGAACAACTGCCACCATTGGTTAGAGAGGGAGGGAGAGTGAGGGAGACATCGAGGAAGTGTGGGAGAGACAGAGGCGCGGAGATGTGGAGATCACGCTCCGGCAAAAGACTCCGTGGCGTGATATGACTGACACGTACGTGAGCAAAGACTCGTGAACTGTTGTAAACATGCTGTTTCACGCTCATAGTTAAAAGCACACAGATCCATGCCACTGCATATACAGTACCACACACACACACACACTTGCGCAGTGAAATACCCACATGCATTATCTGCCTCACACTCAGAGCAGCGCACACATTTCGCTCCTGGCTCTGGAATAAACAGTGAGCGATTTTATAATGTATTTAGTGAGAATACATTGAACAGTGAAAACAGGAAGCTTCCACTCTCTTTTTCCTCAAACAAGAATACATTTATCTAGTCTTATTAGGACTTAATATCAGTGTATCCATGAGCTGTACCTAAGGTTTGCGCTCATGGATGTAGGACACATTGAATAATTATAGAATTTAGTAGAGAGCTGACCAAACAGTGAGGCTGCTGTCAGTCATTATAGAGTTTAGATTATTAAGGCTGTAATCAACAGGTGAACAAAATATGAACATTTTTCATTTCTAGAACATTTTGTGGTGGCACTGTGATCCACTTTAAAAGGGATTTCCGGTATTTTTAAAAGTGTGCCTGTCGTCTTTTGGTTTGTAAATGACTAATAAGTACAAACAAGTTTTGGAACTGGTCCTGTGGATCGCCGCAGCACAAATGGCAGCTGTGGGCTCAGTTTGATGACATTACAAAACCGATTCCTACAGAGACAAACTCCCTTTAAGAGAGTAGAATCCTTCTCGCAACAACAACTAAGTCACTCTACCTCCAGGCGACTCATTTAGAGAAACGGTCATTTTATTAGCGTTGAACACTTGATTCAAAGTGCCTGTGGAGGTTTACTGGATCAGTTCCAAAACAAGTTGTATCTATTGCTCATTTGCAAAACATATCATGTCTTGATAGAATACAGTGTGTAAATATATACATATATATAATAAAACAGCCAATTATGTGCATTTTATAGTATCTCATAAGAAAAGGTTGAGGTCATGAGGTGGTTTCTGCCTTTTTGGAGGAAGATTTTTTGTGCTCAATAGGAGATGGAAACAAATCTTTCTGAATAGGTTCATGACATAGTGAACATTAAACACCCATGACTAATCAGCTGTTTCCACTCTATGAGAAGAAAAAGTTGTTTCCCCCTAAAAATTCTTTGAGGATTATTTGCAGAAACAACTAGTTAGTCTGTTGTTTCCGGATCGTGGCCTCTTCTTCTTCGACTCTGTTTAATCCAGCCTTGGGTAATGCATGTATACTGACATCTTCTGACAAACCTACTAATTTGCTCGAAAAGCCTCTGCATTCCTGTTTCCTTTTATTTGGACTTTTTGTCATGGTTTGAGTTTTGGGTTTGGTTGTTTCCTGTTTTATTGTGTGCTTCCCTCCTTGTGTGTCATGTCATGCTTTTCACTTCCTTCATTTGTCCATTTCCCTCCTTTTTCCTGTTCACATGTTTCATGCGTTAATTAGTTCCGTTTCCTTATGGCAGTCCTGGATCTCCTGCGCTCCTTGTGTTGCTGCCTGATGATGTTAGCAGCATTTCTTTGGTTTGTGCTCAGGTTTGTGTTTTGTGTACTTCTTGAATTATGCCTGCTCCTTTTTTTTTAACTTTTACTTTGTATCTTGGTATTTTGGACTTTTGGATGACACCTTTTTGGGACATTTCAAAATTTCACCTCACGCTCGTATGTAGTTGTATGTAGTGTGACCCACTGATTGAATATGAAGCAGTTGTGTGCTCTATGTGGCACTCGCGAGCACGTTTGTATAGTTTTTCTTAGGCAGTCTCACACGCTTTGTCTGACTTCCAGCCTATTTATAATACATGTGTGTTGTTGTGTGAGATGCATGCATCAGAATCCAGGACAGTTGTCATGGGGACCAGACTGATGCTGAAACAACAACAGTTGATTGTAGCGAGTGTTTCTGGCGAGTAAAAGTAGTACTGTTCCTTTGTGTCTTCTCTGTTCCCTCCTCTTTCCTCTCCCCTCCTTTGTCCCCCCTTTCTCTCACTCCTCTCTTCCCTCATGTCTCCTCTCCTCCTTTGCCCTGTCTCTCTCCCCCTCACCTCTCCTTGTCTCCCCTCCTCGGCAAATCTATATGCAATCATCCCGCTGCAGCAGTCTAATTTAAATGTGGAACAAATGTTGTGACAGACTAAAGCTGGATAGAAGTCCTTATCCGCACAGTGAGAACTGAATTATCCTGCTTGACTGAGCTGCTGACACACACACATTGAGAGGAGGAGAGAGAGAAGGGGAGACGGAGAGAGAGAGAGAGAGGGCATAAGTCTCGTCTGAATTAAACCAACCTCTCCGTCTGTCTATTAGTCACCCTGCAAGCCAGTAATTCCTTAATTCCACTATGGAGAGACATTCACACACATCTTTTTTAACTTGAGATTGTCTTTTGAGTTTCTTATTACCGCAGAGGTCCGACTGAGACACCGGGACACCTGTGGAAGACAAACTAAAGGGATACTTGTGAGAGACAGATTAAAAGTCCCGTTAAATGCTATCTCTTCCTTATGGGGTCAGTATGCTGAGAAAAAAAGTGCTGGTCAGAACCTCCCTCCTCGTCGGAACAGGGGGAACTGTAACTTCCTGAAACCGGCCATCAGTGAAGCACAGCTTTTTACATTTTTGACTGCAGATGTCAGAAATCCTTCATCTGTGTTTGAATGACTTTCAATGTCGATTAGCCCTCTCAGAGACTGGTGGAAAGTGGGTACAAAAAATACTTAATTCAACAAATCCTGCGGTTTATTGAACTTCACTGACTTCTGATCAAACAGTGACACGGGGGAAACGGGAGGTCTCGTCGAGTAATTCTTTGGTCCATTTTTACAGCTTTTTTATGGGCATCTAACTGTACTCGCTACTGCTAATGGAAACCAGTTTCTGGAAAAAAGGTTGCAAAAGAAACAACAATAGCTTCCCAAAAAAGATTATCTTGCACCAAAATGGGTCCCAGCAAAGCTTGCTCTAATTGTTCGCCGCAGACAAAACAGTTGTTTATCAGAGAATCCGTGTTGTCGCAAGCCAGAGTGTTTTTATTTTGGGTCATTCAGCCTGGATGATCCAGATTGCTGCTGTTACAATAACAACACATCAATGTTTAATAGTCTGCAATGCAGAGATAACGCGTCTGATAGTCACATTGAAATCTGTTTGTGTGTGCGTGTGTGTGTGTGAAATATGGGGGTTGAGGGAGAAAGTGTTGGGGTGTTTGTCATATATATATCCATATAACTCCATTTTTATAAATATTTTTTCACTTCCACAATCAGAGTCAGGCTATTATTTCTGACCATCCCTGAGCTGAGCGCCAAATCCTGTTTCATAACAATTTGATTCATTCCGCCAACAGGGACGATGATAAGAAAGCTGATAGTGCTGCCAAGTCCTCAAAGAGCAGACTACAGAAGACACAACATGAAACATTCAGCAGAAATTGGCAACTGCTTTTTTAGTGTAAATAAATCAATTAGACGTACAGTGCCTGGAAATAAAACACATTTTCCGAGGCCACGGGCCCATTTTCTGGTTCAGAGCTGCTGGTGCTGTTTCAAAATGGAGCTCATTTAGGTGTAAAAAACTAAACAAGGACACTATATTTCCATAAATTCAGACTGGATGTAGTGACTATCATCATGTTTTCAGGAGGCATGTGTCAAATTGAATATCATCACTGTGAACCCGAAAGGAATTCCACATTCAGATGTCCAGTTCTTAAAAAATTAACATTAAATACACAACAGCGCACATTGCTTAAAAAATAGTTCTTTGGCCGAGTTATACTCTCTCTGGAGTGTGGGCCAAGCGGGCTGCGGTGATGTCTTGCAACCGTGGCCAACTCGTGACGAACCACTTCTCCCAGTCAAACAAGCATGTACCATGATTGCGAGACTCGTGTCAGCGCAGGACACCAGAGCGGGGACAGTCTCTGTGTGTTCAGCTGTCAGTGCTTTTGTAGCTTCTGACTGATCTCTGCGGTGTGAAGTATAGTTTCCCACCCTGTTTGTATTTTCAGAACTCTGCTGCATTTCACTGTTTCATCGCGTTTGCAGCAGGCGCTTAGATCACGGCTCGATATTAAATGCTACTTTTTTTATATTGTGTGTGCAAAGGTATACTAACAGGTATAGCAACAGTGAGTGTTTTAAGTCAGTAAAAAAGAAAGAAGAGACCGGGTACTGCGTCCAGTTTGTGACCAATAATCAAAAGTGAATTGTTTTTTAATTCACGTAATGTTAATATGTGAATATACGTAAATGACATAACTGATGTCACATACGGTACATTTCGTGTCGTGTATGGGACTTTTCCTCATCTTAACCAGTGTCTTTTTGCCTGAACCAAACCAAAGTGTTAATAATGGCTCAAAAGTCATAATCTGCCACACTATGCAAACTGTTTACCAGCACGCTTGTGTTTTTACCAGTCTAACTGGATGTTGTTAATATGTTGTCACACATTGCCACTCACTTGACTGAGAAGCCTTTCATGTGCACAAAAAATGATGCGAGAGTGGAAGGTCAAGCGTCATAATTTGGAGCTTAAGGCCACTGACTGGGCGGCTGATGGTGAGAACGTGTTGCTTACTGGCTTCACCAAGTCGCCAAGGTTGTTGCTGGTTGAGCAGGGTTGGTGTCTTTAATCGCACGCGGCTGGTGCACTTATGTAACTTAATTAAATCCGTTTTTCACACTTACGCAGCTGCCACACAACAGAGACGACATCAAAGCCAACACCTGGATTCTGTTACATGTCATGAAACATAGAAGGGAAGTAGTCGCGGTACATTTTACAGGTGATGGGAAACATATAGTCCCTGTGGAGGAAGCGTACGCGAGCGATGTATGTTTGTTTAAAAAGGTCTACAGCTGCTGTGTGTCGGATGAAGTGACTTTGAGATCTGAATTTATTATTTTTTACGTTATTACAAACTCCGGCTGATTCTTGTTGCCGTGCTGTTTCCTTTGTATGCCCTAAGGCGCACACACACCCACACACACACACACACACACACACACACACAGGTGACTGTTGCTTTATGCCATGCTGTTCTCCTCAGGGCAATCACAGAGCAGTCACACACTCAGACACACACACACACACACACACACACACACACACACACACACCTGAATGTTTCCCTTCTTTTACCCATTTACAGACTGACAGACAGACAGGTTATCACGCTGACAGTCTATTATCTGTCTGTCTCCATCTCATCTATGCGTCCCAGTGGTGTTGTGTATTTTCGGTGGCACATTTAGGAAAAACAACAAGATTCTCTGGCAAAACTGAATTGACCTAAATTGGTTTAGCTCAGAGGAGAAAAAAAAAAAAAAAAAAGATAAGCTCATTAAATTTAATTTTAGTCTTTTTTTTCTGTCGATGTAGACTAGATCTCAAGGAAAAAACGTGCACCTATCTCCCGCAAACGTGGCATCTTGAAGTGTCTCAGAAAGAAAAATGTCATGGACAGTTTAAAGGGTCTCAGGAAAGGCTCATATTTCAACCAAACCGCATTCAAAATCCCCCGCGTTGTATCTGTTTGCTCCTCTTCCTCTCCACATCAATGTGTTCGGCCATTCTTCATATCTCTGTCATCTCTGTCTTGCCAGTGAATTCGTTTTTTTATTTCACCGTCTCTCCCTCGTTTGTGTGCCTGTGTGTGTGACCATGACTAACAGGTCACTGCTGTTCGGCGCTGCAGCCAATCCCTTCAGGTCCTCGTCGCTGCCGCTTGTTTAGCGACCTTGACAGCCTCTCTCTGTCCCTCCGAGTCGCGCTACTCCCCCTCCGTCTTTCTCACCCGCCTCTTTCTTTCTTTCTTTTTTTTTTTTGTTCTTTCCCCCTCGTTTCCCTTTTTACTTTTTCCCTCTGATCTCCTCTCTGTTCCTGCTCTTGTCCCGGTCTTTCCTCTTTGCTCCGTGTTCAGCAACCTTGACAGGATTTTTTCCATCCCTCCAGCGAAAAACCCCATCCCCACTCGCTCTCTGTCCCCCTCTCGTCTCTCTCTCTCTCCTCTCGTTCCTCCCTTTCATCTCTGTCCTCCGTCTCTCCCTATTCACAGCCCGTGATTTATGTCAGTGTGTTACACAGCCAGATTCAAACTCAACACAATGCCGAATGAATTGTGTCAGCATCGGGCAAACGTTAGCTGTGCGCCCTGCAGGTTGATGTTGCAGAGAACTTTGAGCCGCATCATTTCCAGAGTCAGAAAGACTTGAGGTTTAAAAGCATAAACACGATGATCCATTTATTGATTAACAGTAATGTGCAGGTCAGGAGCAGAAGTAGAACCAGCTGAAAAACATCCTGCAGCCAAGTGATAAATAGATATTCTCACTTCTGCGGGAGTTTGTCAGGCTGCTCCAGTGTGCCCCTCTTTGTTCCTTCCGCCAAGGTTACGCATCTTGTGTTTGTACTCGATTTTGCGCACACTGGATGGACCGTTTCATCCGCTGCACCTGCAGCCACACGTCTCCCACAGAGCCATGTGTTAGATTTTTTTTGTGAGAACAGCCATTACAGGGAAAAAGGCCGCTGTGACTTTTAGTTTCACTCCAAGCGAGTGTTGTGACTCCCACTTGGAAATAAACTCTGAAATCACTTCAAACATCGTCTACTGTAAGATCAGCGTGAGCCAGCAAACTCTTTGACTCACCTCCTCCCATTTGTCTCTCTCCTCCCCCGTGCCCTCTCCATCCCTCCCCTCTCTGCGACTTCCCCTCGTCCCCTTTCCCATCTTATCCTCTCTTTTCTATTTGTACCTCTTTTCTTCTCCCACTTCCTCCCTCCCTCTATCTACCTCCTTTCTTCTCACTTACCCGCTCTTCCTCTGCCTCTCCCCTCCTCTTTCTCTTGCTCGTCTCCTAATCCCTCCTCTCCACCCTAATTTAAACTCTTTGAAGCCTTCAATAAGGCTCCATAATAAGCTTCTCCCTCTCCAGGCAAGGCAAGGGAGCAGCCTCCCAGTTGCATTCTGCCACTGTGCGAGTGCTGGCGTGTTTGTGTGTGTGTTCTCTGTTTATTAGCGTCTCTGCTTGTGAGCTTTCATGCCTGTGTTTGTGCACGTGGCATGTACAAGTGTGTGTGTGTGTGTGTGTGTGTGTGTAGTGTGAACCTAAACGCTGAGCAGAGAGCCATGAGGGGAGCAGAGGAGCATATTGTGGAACACATCAGAATACGACTCAACTGCAGATTAAACTGTATAAGTAGGCTATTGATGCAAATTGTTGCACAAACAGTTAGAATTCATCTTCATATTATTGAATTGAATTCAACTGAATTGAACTGAATCGAATCAAATCAAATCAAATCGAATTGAATTTAATTGAAAAATCTGAAGTTTTGAAATCGATTTGGACTACCAACAGGAGACGTCGATCTACAAATGATGGCTGAGTGGATGTCACATCCTGAGCATTTAACACATTCATCCACTTGTCCATCCGCATAAAAAAATACCTATTTGTCATCAGATTTCCCACATAACGACTGGGAAAAATTTATCACACCTCAGTACTCGAACTCCACAGGTTTGTCTTGTCACTCCCGCTATACTCATCAGCTTCGGTCATTATTTTAAACACCTACACCTATGTTTACATTTCACTCGCATGTAACCGCTCGTGGCTGTGCAGATGCTGACCTTTGTCTGTGAGAAGCCGAGGGAGATTTACTATGACGTTGTTAATGTGCTGCAAAACCTCTCAGGAAAAGGGACCATGTGGGTGGTTGTGCATACGGGGTGTTTGAGACTTCTTTTCGCATGCTGTCACTTTCAACCACGGCCCTCACACACCAAACTGACCTCAATAACTACCTTCGACAAAGGCCGACTGCTGCGTCACCTCACGTCTCTTGCATCTCAGACAAAATGCTGCACTTGAACTCACCGCAAAGACTACAGCCGACAGCCAAAAGGCAGTCCTTTCCAATATGTGCAGATATATAAACCAATGTCGTGATTAAGCTGATACAGTAGCTTTTAATGAAGAATATGTCTGAACAAAAGTTGGCTATGAGGCAGAGAAGATGAACTAAGGAAAAACTTTGCTAGACTGGTGAAATCATGGCTACTACCACTGATTCTAAAAAGCAGCATGAATCATTTTTACAGCATTCTTTGAAGGCGCTGACAAACAAGCGTCATCCTGCCGAGGGTTGTTGATTGGAAACGCTTGAATGTGTTTTGGACGACCAGCAACCTTTATGTTGTTTCATATAGAGGACATGTGGTGTTACTGCAACAGGACAGGCTCGCTGGTTAAACTCTTGTCCTATCATGTATTTTAAAGGGAAATTCTGATATTTTTAAACCTGGGCCCTGTATTTATATGTTTGGGTGTGTAATTGATTCGTGCCCATCAAAACTTCGCCTCAGCCAGCGACTGCGACAGGGCTGCAATGTAATTCTTTGGGGCAACTTCAACCCACAATATTACGTCCAATAAAAGCGCTTAGTTTTGCCAATGACAGGCTGAGGATGTCATGCCAAGTGTGTGACATCATCACTGAAGCAATTTCTTTCTGTTGAATAATAAGATCCTCTTTGTAACGAGAAATCTAAGTCTGTGAAGTCAAGTGAAGGAGAAGTCTTGCGAGGTGAGCCTTTACAGTGATTGCCTCATCGTCAAAATCTGTTTAACATTCAGCCAAGACTTTGGTGGGACATTTTTAGTTGCAGTTTAAGTTGACTCAAGTTTCCACCATTGTCTTCCTGCAACAGTTTGAATAACAAACTGTGACCTTGACTGTCGCAGTTGCCCCAAAGGATTACATTGGAGCCGCTGCAGCCCTTTAGCAGCTGCCACCTGAGGTAACCTGCTGGACCGACTCCAAAACAGTTGGTAAGTGTGAATGATTTACGCACCCAAACAGAAGCCCAGGTTTAAAAAATACAGCAATTTCCCTTTAACCAAGAACTGTGAAGGAAGTGATAAACATCACGAAACAGCCAGCAGCAACACCACACACCCCCGTGTTGGGTACGCATTCACTTATACCTCTGATTACATTTTAACCACATTAGCGCCACGAGCATCATCTCTGCATTGTGGCATATTTGAGTCTCCAGGGAGTCTGTGTCATTGGCCATGGACAACATGTTTACTGTCACTGTTTGTTTCATTATAAGCCTCTGTGGTGTTAATGGTTGGAATTTGGCAGTTTGTCTTTGCCTGCTGTAGTTCTCTTTGAGCTATAATAGATGAGAGATTGGCTTCAGCACACACACACACACACACACACACACACACACACAAACAGAAAGAGAGAGAGGGAGAGAGGGAGAGAGAAACAGGCGTAAAGCCCTTAGCACTGGCCTGACACACATAGACACGCACTATTGCAGAGACACACACGCTCACACACACAAACAGACATTACTTACAAGCATACTGTGTACACACAAGCGCACACACACACACACACACACGCACACACACACACACTGCTCCATGGGTTTATCTTCATGATGATAGTAATCAGTATGAAGCCCACTGGCTACAGCAGCAGACTGCTTGGTAGTCATTACCGTTAGCTTAACTGTTTACACCCGTTAATCAAATTACCAAGTCACACACACACACAGAAATGCACACACACACACATGCATATAAATGTAAGCAGAAACAGTGTGAAACGCACTTGTATGCGCGCACACACACACACACACACACACACACACTGACACTTAGGAGGCACGCACAAACACACACACGCACACACACATACACACAGGAGATGTAAACATGGAGAAAGGCTCCGAGTTCCATCTGAGATTAATTATCAGTCCTAAAGCAGACACATGAGCCGAGACAGAAAGGTGGAGGGGAAGCAGAAGATAGATCTCCACACTTCTGTGGGTAGAGAGATATGAAGGAGATAAACACTGAAAAAAATGTGGAACAGAGAGGTGTGGAGCTGGTGGCTGACAAACAGACATACATACAGTACAGGAATGAAGACGTATGCAGGAGCTGAACTTCCGACTTCTCATCTCAAACTGATATCTCAGAGTACGCTAAGTATCCAGACATACAGTATAACAAACAAACCGTGACAACCAGAGCAGGGAGCCCGGAGGCTACGCAAGAGCTCTTAGTATCTAGTTGTGTCTGCATGTTTTGTCTTGAGGCCAATCTTTTTAGGCAAATGGTGATGGGAAGTTTTGTTTCCAGTAAGGATGGGGAGTTGCAATAAATCATTAGGTATGATACCATTGGCTCTGAGGATCGATGTATAATGAAAATAGGGATGATGACCTTAATAACTGTCCATGTAACAGCAGCTATTGGCCATTACAGGACGTTACAGCACCTCTCAGAGACAATTGACCCCCCCGAAAATGTGTGTGTTGCATCTCCTCCTCCTTTTTCTGTGGCTGACAGTGTGATTTCACTCGTTTCACTGCGTTGGAGCCAATCACTCAAACTGAGTGACGGGTGCTGTGGCATGAACTTGACTAGCTGAGTTTGGGCATAACAGAGTGAAGGCTCTCCTGCCTGAAGGCAAAAAAAAGTTGGATATTTTGGTTTCTTAGGGAGTCAAAGACATACCAGGATTTAACTGCATGGTGGTCCGTCTTTCCTGAAGGGGAAAAACGGGAGACGATCAGTACACCGCTATCATCAGTCAGCACACCTACTCATGGATCATACTGCTTTTCTTGTTGATACCTACCCTGCTCTGACTGTCTTGTTGCCTTCACCCTCATCTGCATGTGATTGGTTGGATGTAGGGTTAGAAAATCATAAGCCAATCTCATTCCTCATGCCTAAACCTAACCCAGAGCCTTTCAATAAAGAGAGCTGCGCGACAGGAGTTCAAAACGCAGATTGTTACGTGATTCACAGAGACTTCAGAAAGTTCAATTAAGTTCTAAGCAGGCAATTTGAAATACGTATGTACGTTCGGCAGTGTGTAGTTAAAACACGATTTATTGATTGGTTTACAATACCTGGCTGATAGTATCGCCGTTGCTTAAACACAATGGTCCATGAAGATGACGATACAGGGCTCTGACCTAACTAAACCAACCTATGAAAGCAACCAATCAGACTCATCTGAAACTCACCAATCAACAAGTAATATCTTGTTTGACAAGTAAAGAAGACAATTTGTGGTTTTATCCGGGGGGTTACGCGCCAAACAAGTTCTTGTCTGGCGACTGTGGCTTCCTGGAGTCTTGTCCCGTTACTTTTACACTTTTTAAAATGTTCTCATCGTTGGGCAGAACTTAGCTTGCCGTCTTTATGCTAAGCTAAGCTAATTGACTGCTGGCTACAGCTTCACATTTAATGGACATCGTTCGTTTCATCCCACTCTAGGCAAGAAAGCAAGTGTGTGACCTTCAAAACAGGAGTCGACGAAACAGTTTCACAGCACGTTGTTCTTGTTCTGGAGCTTTTGATCATATCACACGATCTTCATCAGCAGATAGCGTCCGCTGTTTCCAAAGTAAAGAGGGATCTTTGAAACGCAACTTCAATGAGAAGTCTTTAAAGTGCTCAGAAGAAATGGAAATAAGTCCCACTGCTGATGAAGATCATGTGATATCATCAAATGCTGCAGAACAGCGACTGAATCAACCGCCTGTAGAGATTGTTTGGTCAACTGGCAAAAGTTTGTCTCGAGCAGTCTGGACACATTATTATAAACATTTAAGATTCGTGGTGAAACATTTTTAAAAAAATGATTTATTGGCTGTCTTTTAAAGTATCCGCTCATTTCTTTCAAGGATAGACAGCCGTCAAGCAGCATCGGTGTATAGGTTAACTGAGTCAATGGAGACAAGAGGTTACAGCTCAGTGAGAGAAACAGGCCTGACGGGCTTCACAAACACAACTCTCGTCGTGGGTGGAAACTAAAGCAAGCTAATCGCTGGCAGAGCCGAGTGTTGTCCTGCAGTGAAAGATGCAGGGAAAGGAAAAAGGGAGATCGCGCACACACAGACTGACAGTTTGAATGCAATTGTATTTTTATTGCTGTATACCTGTATATCACCATAGTCTACGCAAACCAATAGATGCATTACGAAAAAAATTCTGTGCATCAGCATAACCCGAAGAAAAATGGAAACGTTCGTCAGAGCTCGTCAGCGTTTTATCTGGGGCTTTGTACCACGCACTCGCGGGGACATAATCAGTTTGGCAAGTGACTCAATCCAATAACAAAAACAGAATTTACGCTTTCTATTTTTTCTCCGCAGCTTTCCGCAAGCAAGGAAATGAGAAATGGATTTTAATTGTTTCACGATTAGCGAAATAAAAGGGGTAAAAAAGAAAACAATTAGGCACGTCTCCAGTGATGTCGCCGTCTCCGAGATTGGTGATGCATCAGTTTACAGTGAGAAGTTGTTCAATAGAGGAGCTCTGGCTGACGGTGACACTATTTCCTCCTGCAGTCTAAATGTTCTCTCTAAAGATTAATGCAGAATAGGAGATGCTCCGTGTGTGTGTGTGTGTGTGTGTGTGTGTGTGTGTGTGTGTGTGTGTGTGCGTGCGTGTGCGATGTGTGAGATACTGTAGTTACTCTGCGGTCGTTTCCTTATAGAGGCACGGCGAGAGGATGAGACTAACCAAAGCAGCAAGATTAGCAGGCGGCCATCGATGCAGTCATCCAGTTTTACAACAGATATACACAGGTTTTATCACGGCTATACATTATTAATACACACTTGACTGTTTACACACACGCTCGGAGACAGATTATCCGGCCGCTGTTCATTTTCGGATCCAATCTTTCAAACCACAATTTCTGACTGTGACTTGTGGCGTCCCCACAAAAAACAACAGTGTTCCATTATGTGCACAGATTATACTGAAAGTGTTCACAGACAGACAAACGAAAAACACAATCTTTTCCCCACTGCTTGATTTCATGTTTTTGGATATACTTGACGTATTTGGATAAGCACATACAGTTCACACAGGAAATCTTCACCAACTCTGTATTGGTGAACACACAAAGCTACTGGTGCATTCCAGTGGATCCAGAAGTGTCTACTTGCTGTTGATATATGAACTCAATCTGATTTGAAAGATTTGAAATAATGATGATGAAATAATGTCTGTTTCATCTCATTGTAAATGTGTCATGAATATCTTTGCATAAGTGGCATAGTTTTTGTCCAAAAGAATTGTAGTTGATGAAAATAGAAATTGTGTTCAAATTATGTCAACTGAGATTACAGAAATTAAACAATGCCTTTCAGGGTCCCGTATTATCCTCATTGTCAGGTTCATCCATGTACTGCTAGCAAACATTTACACACTTTTAATGCTCAAGAAACTCATTATTTTTCTCGTGCCATCTATTGTTGCAGCACCTCTATTCACCCTCTGTCGCCTAATTGCTCCATATTAGTTCCTGTGTCTTTTGGTGCCCCCTCATCGAAAACACAGTTCGCTGTGATTTGTCAGCTTCCACAGGCCTGAGCATTTATCTGTAGTGTTCTTGTCTGATGAGGGAAAAAAAATAAGTCTGCTTTGCGTACAAGCATTGATGTATTAAAACATCACACATCTCCATAATGGTGTTTTAAGAAATAAAAGGACTGTAGGGCTGGCATTGAGAACAAGTTCTTAATTAAATCAAGTGCCAAATATACTGTTTTTATTGGCAAAGTTTTAATCTACTGCCACTGAGATGAAGAGACACAGCTCTTGTCAGTGGGTACTTCCGAGTTTTGCTACTTTTTATCATGCTTTTTTGTAAGTATATCCGACCGTGCCAACACTACTGTACATAATTCTATGATAAACATAGCGCGCCACATCCTAGTTATATTTGTCCATATATATGTGTGTCTACCTTTATGTTCCATAGACCTTGTAAAATTCAAAAGCTGTACTTTTTAATGAATGGCGAATTTCTCGAAGGTATAATTTCTCAATGATCATCATATAGTCCCCTTTTCAGGACTGATCTTCCAACCGCGGGATGGGGGGGGTTCACTGCTTGTTTAAGTGCAGCCATCACACATTCATATATGCATGAATGTGCAAAAAAAGAATAAAAATAAGCACACAGATGAGTGAACACACAGAGACTGTAAACTCGCTTGCAAACACAGACGGCAAGAGAAGACAGAACCCCCTGCCAAGCGCTGAGAAAACAGGCAGGCAGAGAAAGGTAAAGAGTGGATGAGAAACAAGACAAAAAAAAAATGCTGGATAAAACACAAGTACAGGGAACGAGAGGTAGCGACAAAGGCGGAGAGGTAAATCCAGGAAAACAGTATAAAGGGACCGGGATGGTGTGAAGAATAGAGAGAGAGGATGAGTGAGAGGACATAATAGAGAGGAAATAGAAACTAAAACCTGAAGCAGGTGAAAGAGAGAGACAAAGAGAGTGACATCAGGAGCTACGTACGGTGGTATTGGACTCTTACAACAATTTCTATTTACACCATAATGCCCCTCAGCAGCAATCACAAGCTGCCTCTCTCTTTTTTTAATTTCTTTTTTACATTATATTACATTACATGTATTTGCCTGATGCTTTTCATCCAAATAAACTCACAGTGAGGCAGCCCAACATGTGGCGGCAACCCAAAGAACACAAGGACCATGCTAGAAGTATGATCAGCTTCATCAAACATGATGAACTGGCTCAAGTGCTGCATGTAGAAATGTGACTACACCCATGTCCGCCTCAAGTTCAATCAGGAAGACTTTCTTTTCATTCACTTCTCTCCCTCTGCTCCCTCCATTCACCTGACACGGCTGCTTCTTTGTGTACTTTCTACGCATTCAACCAACCAGATTCCGCCCCCGAACACTATAAGCCAATCATGTCCCTGCCGTCAAACTTTAAACCGCACTCCTCTCTGCGGTCAGCTGACGTTTCAGCCATCCGTGCGACCCTCCTCCACCTCCTCCGCCCCGTCCTCCTCCAGCTCTTCATCCAGTGACCCGGTTGACTTTCGCTCAAAAACATTACGAGTCCCTCATGTTGGAAACGCTTCCACAGAAAAGCTGTATAGGTTATGTTGTGGGGTTTTTTTCATAACGCAGCAAGGAAACGTTAGACATGCTGTATCTGCACAATCTTTATTCTTTATTCAACGTTGAATTTGTACAAGAGTTGATTTTTGCCTCCCGTTCCCAACTCGTCAAATACTGGCACTGTGGGTTGGGTCAGCTGCCGTCCCAAAGCGTCACTGTTTGGCAAGTGGGACAGATTGTGCTGGGGGACACGAGAAACCCCGACCACGTGGAAGGTGCTGTGTTTATTCTGCCATGTTTCTTATTGTCAGGCTTGTCTGGCGAGGCTTTCAGATGCTGTTTGTTTGAAGAATACTGACACACCATAACAACTGATAACAACAGTACAGATGAAGGACACAAATCCTGATTTTTGTAATATACATACATCGTGTTTGATTCAATTGGTATCTCCTTCAGAAGCAAAGGCTGCACTTCAGCGGCTGTTTCAGTGATCCCACATCAAGTCCAAGCATAAACACCATGTTCAACACATTCCATGTGGTTCCGCTGAAGTCAGTAGTGGAGCGTCAGTAGGAGGCAGTCAGACATGTTGTGCTAATTGTGGTCTACCCCCGTTGTGGGTGGAAATGAGCTCCTGAAATAACCACTTCCTGGTTCTATTTTCAGCTGAGGTCAGCGGCGGAGGAGTACGCCACGCTGTGAGGTGTGATGTGGCTCTGTTGGTTTGACCCACACCTGCTGCGTCTCCTTCACTCAGGCACTGGAGGGTGAGTGTATCAGTGGGTGTATGCGTTTGTGTGTGTGTGTGTAGGGGCTGCATGCATATATGCAACACATGTGTCCAAATACAAACAGGTAACTATTAGAGTGTGTCCACTGAGTATGTGTGTTTGTGTGCGTGTGTGTGTTTGTTTGTGTGTGTGTGTGTGTGTGTGTTTGTTTGTGTGTGTGTGTGTGTGTGTGCGTGACCTTGACTGGGAGTACAAACACACACAGTCGAGCCTCACTGGAAACACACATCTGTTTGTGTTTTGCTTTCTCTTCCACACTAGCAAACACACAAATACTCTAGTTGCTTTCAAACTGTTTTCAACACATAGCGTGCGGTAAACTGACCACACACACACGCACACACATGCAAATAACTGTACACGTGCTTCCGCACCTCACCACACACATGTAAACAGAAATACAAAAATAGTTTAACCTTGCAAATCGACACACATTAACATACCCTCTTTCTCTCCGACTAACATGCGCACACACACACACGCACACACCAGTCTCACAGAGGAGAGGCTTTAGTGTAGCATTGAGTCATCAGACCGTTTGTGCGTAACTCCTCTCTTCCCTTCCCTGCTGGGTCTGTCGTACTGTAAGTGAAGGTCACACAAACATATAAACCCACACGAACACAATGTCCACGCACACACAAGCATGTGTAAGCTCTGTGAAAACGTTACAAACACACAATTAACTACCGCACGAATGTTTTATGGGTGAGCGAGTGTCCGTCTTTCTTTTAAATTGAAGAACTGTAGGAGTGTGTGTTCGTGTGTGTGTGTGTGTGTGTGGCTGTAAGGGGCCTGGTTTTTCCCCTGCAGGCTGGTTTGAATCGATAGCGCTGGAAAGTGCTGAAATAGCAGCCTCACACACACACACACACACACACACACACACACAGATACAGAAGGGTGACTCACTGGAGCTGAAAACATGAACAAGAATGCTGACTTCTGAAACAAGGCAAACGGGAGCGGGAGAGAAGGAGCCAAAGAGAGGAAGAAGCGGGGTGACACGCAGAAAGAGAGAACAGAAGGGACCACAGCGCAGCCTCGGCTCCAGACACATTTCTGCTTAGTTGTGCGTGGCGGCCAATTCCAGTATTGCTACATTCAAAACGCAGTGTACTGTACGCCTTGCATTCGTGTGTGCACAGGGGAAGGTGGGAGATGTGTGCGCTAATCCTTTTGCTCCTGTTTTCCATATTCGTCATGCTGCACTGTTGCTCTCACCTCTCCTTCTCGCTTGACCTTGTTGCAACATTAAGAAACAGTTTTTATGACCTTGGAACCAAATCTTTAACAAATTCAACCCTTATGATCAACCTTTAAAATGTTTGGCTCCTTACCACAGGAAGGGCGCTCGTTGTTCACCAGTTTTAATATCCAATCATTGGCCCTGTTTGCTGTAGAGGAATCAGTACAGCGAATCAGTCGAGGCTCAACTGGCCTGAACTGGCCACTATAATGCATGTAACAGGATCATATAGCATTGAGCAGTATGGAAATACACAGAGGTAGCAGGTTCTTATCCTCTCATGATTAACATCAAGGCTGCCTTTTTGTGTATGTGTGGATTTAACTTTATGAAGATTTATTTTGCTGCCTCTTATTGTGGAATACAGTGACACAGAAATCTTTTCTTAGATGGTCACATGGTCAAATGGTTTTTATAATGAAGACCTAAGAAATACGCTGAGATTTCAGAAACGTCCTTAAATGTGTCACTGATATGTGTCTCTGATAACTACAGCAGATGCACTTGTTTGTTCGTTGACTGAGTCATTTGTCACAGTAGAAAAATCACTGGTGTAAATGACACGAATAAATGGCCGAACTCCATTTAGATGTTTCAGTCAAGCCCGTAGGAAGAGCACCAGGCTTTATAGCCAATAGCAGCCAAACTATGTAGTTACAACATCATATGATGGCCAGAAATAATGACCCCTGAGAAATTAGTCCAGTAACATTTGAAAAGTCTCATAGAGCTGCACAATTAAATCATTTTCTTCCTCTTCAAGTCAGCTGGGAGCTAAACTAGAAGTTAGCCAGAGGTAGTCTCTGGGTGTGTGTAGTCTTTGGACATCGCAGCGTGGAAGATCTGGCTGATTTTCTATCGGGAAGTTGAGTTTTTTCTGGCTTCATATGCCACTGAGCAGCTTTCGTAGGAATAAACAGGGCTCCACCGCTGACGCTGTATCCAGTTTTCTCTTGTTGGATCCATGGTTTAAGTCCTGGTGTTGTGTACACTGGCTCACTGTCACACTGTCATGGCTTACTGGGACACTTTGGGCACAATGATGATGATTTACTAGAGCCTGACATTTCACTACACTGCTATACTACAGAGTATGTTTTTTTGGTGGATATTGTAGAGGAAGTAGTGGCTCAGTCAACATGGTGGCTTTCACCCACAAGCGCTGTCCGTCTGTCAGTCAGTGTGTTCACCATTACCCCCCACCTCCACGTCACGCCCCTGGCCCACAGTTGTTTTTTGATGCAGTCATGAAACTGCACAGCCATGTTGTTGAGATCACAATGAAGGCAAAGTTTGGAGATGGGTGTGGTGCAACCCATAACACACGAGCTCTTGTGTAATAATGTATTAATGACTCCTGAGGGCTCGTGGGTCAGAACATCAACATGTTGACAAGCATCTCTCAAGGCTGCTGCAAACCCACACACCCATTTTACTAACAGGATCAGACTAAACAGACATTATATATATATATATATATATATATATATATATATATATATATATATATATATATATATATATATATATATATATATATATATATATATATATAGTTTCAAAATTGCAAATACTGTGATGAAAGCAAAGTCTTAAGTTTCTGGCCGCCTGTTGAATGGAGTCACTCAGCGACAGACCAGGTTGCAGTGGCTGCTGCAACACTAATGCAGTATTGATGCAGTTCTCCAGCAGCATCCTGGGAAGTGCTGCTGCAGGGCAGGACATACTTAAATCCTACAAACGCTGGATGGAGGATTTCCACAATTGACCGTCGCTGTGGCGCTGAGGCAGAACAGAGCGAGGTGTTCTCCTGCGGACATACTCACTGCACATCACCAGTGAATCCAGCGCATGGTCGGACTGTGCTTTTTTATTTTCCGGTTACATAGATAATCACATCACCACCAGGGTAATTCAACAGGCCTGAGCTAAACTCCAGCAACAAGAGTCCCAGTCAACAGTGTCTGTGTGTGGGGGTGGATGTGTGTATGTGTGTGTGTGTGTGTATGTGTATGTTAGTGTCAGCGTGCAAGTGGTTGGCGCTATTAAACATTCACCGGCTCACTCAGCTGCTGCTGCTGCTGCTGCTGCCGTTAGGCTCCCAATCTGGGTCAAGTCTCCCTCGTCTCCTCCCTGAGCTACCTCTATCCCTCCATCCTTTCCTCCTCCTCCTCCTCCTCCTCTCTCTCTCTCTCTCTTGCTCTCTCTCTCTCTCTTGCCCACTCACTCTGTCTCTCTCTTTTTACTCAGCTCCCTAAGTGCTCTCTCTCTCTCTCTCTGTCTCTGTCTCATTTCCTTTTCTTTCTCCTTCCTCCTCCCACCTTCTCTCTTTCTTTCTCTCCCTCTCCCTCCCTCTCTTTGAGTGAGTATTTGCTTAGCTACAGCGCTCAGAGGCAGGCCCATGCTCTCCTCCAGCGTCCAAGTCAAATAAAGATGCCCATAAATTTTTGAGAGACGCGATGAATAATTGCTGTTATTTTTCGGCACGCGTGTGCATGAAGTGATCACCTTCACGACACAAGTGAAACCTACTAAGTGTTACTGTCACTGTCGTGGCCAATCCAGTATTATTTTTTTATTTTTTATTTTTTAGTTCTTCCATTAGCTTATTGGCGTCGTTCACACCTGTAGCTCATTCATGGCTACCAGCTGACTCGTGACATGTGGTGGTATTCAAACAGGTGAACACGGGAGTCGCTCAGTCCTCACCATTATCTCTCTGCTGCGTGCCGGCACTGTTCTCTGCTGCACCGCCTCAACCTCCTCCTTATGCGCTAAGCTTTTGGTATTGTTGACTGCGCTGAGATTTAATGTTCATGTATGTGTTTGTTGAGGAGGATTAGCTCCTCCGACAGAATCCTCAGTGCTGCCTGAATTCTTTGAGACCTCGCTCACAGAGCCGAGCTTCTTCCAGCGAGTCTAACTTCATTGCTGTTTGCTTTAAATGATCGGTTCGTTGTTGCTGAAGTAGGTTACATTATTGGTCATTGCTGCTGTCAGTTGTGCAGTTTTCCCATCAACAGACCACACCTGCCCCGCCTTGGTGACGTGCCACGACTGCTGCCAACCTGTAACAAGCTCCCGTGTCCCCCTCAAACAAGGTTGTGTTGGAAATCCATAGTCAACTGTGTCTGCCCAGGACACCTGAGAGAAAGAAATTTCTAAAAGTCAGTGTGTTCAGCGACAGATTCTCTTTATTTTCTCCCACCCTGTTCATACTTTCAGACATTTGCTATGTTTTACTGTTTCATTTTGTTCGCTTCAGCTGCTTCAGAGGCAATGTTTAGTGAATGCTGGAGAAAACACGTTTCCTGCCTTTGCCTCATGATAAAAGCTTGGAAATCACGAAACAACTTTTATTTTAAAGACATTATGGGAAATGAAACGTGCTTGTAACTGAATTTGCTTGTAATTGAATAATGCTGCGGGGAACGGGACAAGGGCAGATGTTATGGAAAAATGACATAAGCCACACAGCTATATACCATTTAAAACCGATGGCCCTTATATAAGCTAGCTAGCATTAGCAACAGCCAAGATGACTGCCGAGTGCAAGGCTCGCCTGAAAGGACTTTGGTTTTGGCAACAGTACCACTGAGTTCGTACTGGAGATGAAAACGAGGTGAAACAGGAACGTGTTGACGATGCTAATGGTGCTGATATTAACCACGACCATTTATTCAACCGACCTTACTAGTAACTAGCGTGGATTGTTAAAATCTAAATGTTTCAGATCATTTTTCAATCAAGCAGAAGCAGATTTCCGAACACAATGAGACAAGAGCTCTTTCACGGTGCGATCTGACTTCAGTGGCTCAGTGTGCACCTGCGCTGTAACATCAGGTGGTGCAGTAATTAGCTTCAATTCATCCGCTCTGAATATCTTTGTTCATAGGTTTCTGCAAGTGAATAAAGGAAAAACCTCAGAACCAGTCGCTAACCAATAAATAAAACATACATAACAATGTCTCCTGTCACTGTAAGCGCAGGTATCACTGCTGCTGACGCTTCAAATCTGCAGAAGTATCAAATTAGGGGCTGCAAATAACACGAGCCATGAGTTTCCCTTTTGTCTTAGTCTTGTCTTATTTATCTGTCTCCAGTAAACCACATTGTGCTGTAGAAAATAGCATCACATTTGCCTCACATTGCAGGACAGATGATGTGGTCTCCGCTCGCACTTCCTGCCCCTCAGCTGGCCTTGAAGCGTTTATGTCCTCTTGCCTGAAACAGTGACTCATCAGCTGTAGGTGAGCTATATCGCCTTCAGCCAAAACAGTGATGAACACACATGGTAGAGGCAGGCAGCACACACACATTTGAACACACACACACAGACACACGTGCATGCACATGCAATTAGGGTATTCTTACCCATGCTCTCCAGACACATCTGTATATCTCGTTGTGGCGCCTATCATCTTGTCAGCAGCCAACACTGGTAACAGATCGAGTGGAAAACCAGAAGGCCTGTTGCTACACATGCTACATGTGGCTTCTATTTTTAATGTGAGACAAAGCTTTGACATCTTTTAAATGTTTTTTTCATCCAGAAGAAGTGACTCGATGGCTGTTTGGTTCCCGTTTGCCGTGACTACACTAGTTCCTCCTGCAAAAATATTCTGCTGGATTTTTTTTTTTCCTCCTGCATGAATATTATTTCCTGACATTAAGTATTACTGTGATAAATGTGTGAATCTACCAGTTAGCTGTCTGAAATTTTTTTGAATCTGTGTGCACGAGAAAAAGAGAGTGACAGAACAAAAGAAAGAGAGGCAAAAAAACGGCAATTAATTGTTCTCCATTTCCCATCTTACTTGTACTAACTTGAACAGATCAATAATATTTCTTGTAGTACATGCATAATTGCACAGTGCATATTGAGTAGGTTGTACCAGACAAATGTATTTTGTAGCTTTGCATTTCATTATTCACACAATGATGAATTGTTAATTGAGAAGGGCGAGCCACTTGCGATGCAAAGACTAATGAGAAAATCTGAAGGTTTCCCCACCAGCGCCACATCGTCTCTCTTCATTCCACACCTCCACCTACCAGAGTTGTGAACAGCACTTGTCGTCAGCCCGTTGATGTTTCTGATGACAGCTGCCATCTCTACAAATAGCCTGGGATGTGGTGAGAACATTCACAGCCCTGTCCTACACCGCTTCGCTCTCAACATCATACGCGTCTGGAGTGGGAGTTGAAGCTGCGGCTACACTGATACAGATATTTCATCATTCACCGCTTGGCAACAGATAAAGAGGAAAGCAAGTCTAATATGTACAGTAGATGCACATACTGTTTATTTACCCACATGGGATTCTGCTGAGCTTGTGCAACATCCCATTTCTTTATAATAATAGTGGCTCTGGGAGATTTGTAAAAGGGTACGTGCAGTTTATATCACTTTCAAAACAACGAGTTTGAACAACTAGACAGAATATGTGTATAAATGTCTGTTCATCAGAAATATCAGAGTGAGTCAAACTCATAAAGTTGTGTGGCAGACAGCTACACAATGGGCTGAAACTCATTATAACACTGTGCAGAGCTGTGGGGAGCTATATCCAGGTTATGATTCTCTGTAGGTTCATAGCTACAGGTGACACCTGTAACATCATCCCCTTGTTATTCTAAAAATATCCGTTAAAAGCCTGAACTACTTATATTTTGAAATGTACGCATGCATCACATCCCTTAGTTAGTTTGAGTTTTAGTAAATATTTATATGTTCTGGTACTAGAAAACTGAATGTACTGCATGTACAGTAACATGTGTAAAATATTGTTGTAGGTATAATAATGTGTTGATTTGGTACATATCAGTGTCAAAGTCTGTGTGTTTGACTGACAGCAGCTGGCAAGCTGAGCCCAAGCAGGGGAATGACAAACAAAGGGAAGAATCTTGCGTTGCAACCTTAAATGTCACGGCTGGACAGTATGTTGTCGGTGGTACAGTGTTGAAAAATAAGGACGGTCTCTTTGCTGACCCAAGTTGCAGGCATGTCTACATGCTGTTTAATGTGCTTCAGTGGAGCAGCTAATTAGCTATCTAGCCTGTGAACTGACGTTAGCAGTGCATGCCACCTAAACATTTTTGTTGCCACTTGCTCAAAAAACTAAGGTGCCGGACATGATGTGGGTTGGCGTTTGTAAGTAAGATAAGGAAAAGGATCTTAGCAGGAAAGCTAATCTGGGTAATTTTCAAAGACAGTGGCTCTTGTCCTGCACAGCAAGCTGCTGTCTGTCTGTTAGTCCAGTCCGTCTTCATCCAAAAAACGTCCAGTCGGTTGACAGTGAAAGCCGGTTATTACAACCCATATTGTAATAACTGGAGAAGCCTGGAAGCACTGTGAGGATCATGTTCTTTGATTTCTCCAGTACCATACAGCCTTTTGGGGGACAAGCTAGAGCTCACGGGGTGGACCAACACCGCACATCCTGGATCCTCGATTACCTCACCAACCGGCCACAGTATGTGAGGTCTCAGGACTACGTGTCGGACACAATAATCTGCAGTACAGGGGCCCCACAGGGAACAGTCCTGGCCCCTTTCCTGTTCACCCTGTACCCTGCAGACTTCCCACAAATCACCCCACAGCCATCTACAAAAGAAAGGGAATGGACATCTTAAAAGTACCTGGGAGTTCACTTGAACAATAAACTGGACTGGACTGATCACACTGCAGAGACATATGAGAAAGGTCGGAGCAGACGCGATCTGCTGAGGAAGTTCAGGTCCTTTGGAGTGCAGGCGGCACTCCTGACCTCTCTGACTCTGTGGTGGCTTCAGCCATTTTCTATGGAGTAGTCTGCTGGTGCAGCAGCATCTCAACAGCAGGAAGGAACAGACTGGATAAACTTATATAAAAAAAAGGCCAGCTCCATCATGGGATGCCCTCTTGACCCAGTGCAGGTGGTGGGAGAGAGCAGGATGATGGACAAGCTGTCATCGCTGCTGGTGAAGGAGTCCCAACCTCTGCAGGCTGCTATCTCAGCACTGGGCAGTTCCTTCACCGACAGGCTGATAAACCCCAAGTGTGTGAAGGAGAGGTATTGCAGGTCTTTCCTTCCTGCTGCTGTCAGACTTTACAACCAGCACTGCCCCCAGTAAACTGGTCAATTTCACATACCCATATCAGCTACAATTACACTGTCAACGGTGTAAAACATTATTTATATACTATGTATAGGAGAGTTCTGTTTTATAGTTCTATTTTGTATAATTTTACTTCTTCTTTTCTATTGCATTGTTTATTCTTTAACTATTATTATTGTTTATTACAATACCCTATCCTTTGGCTGCTGTAATGAAGAAATTTCCCTATTTGCGGGACAAATAAAGAAAATTCGGATTCGGATTCAATTTTCTTCTAAGGAGGCGACCTCTTGCGGCCATAGTAATAATTACAGCAGCAACAGGAGGCAGTCAGGTAGTAGTATAAAGAGTGAATAAGTCAGTGTAGCTACGAGGTCGGAGGTCAGTGTGTGGGTTAAAAATAAAAAATAAAATAAAAAATCACCCAGGAGGCCGTACATTTCGCATGTGAAAGCAAAAGTCATCTGTGAGCGATTTTATCTACAGTAACATCACATACATGACTAAGTAAAGTTACAGTGCCTTCATAGAAGAAACACAATTATTTCAACCCACATCACAATGTTTTCCTAAAACTAATCAAGTGGTATTCTTGCCTAGACCTAGCCAAACTGCAGGCATACGACGAAGGTCGACTTCACCCGCCGTTGTTGGGCTGTTATTTCAGGAGCACTGACAGAAGTTGTTGTGGTATAAGGATGTGTTGGGTAGTCAGTGTGATCCTCTTCTCTGCCTATGATAGAATGATGATGTTAGTGCTTTATGCAAGATTTGATCGACTGTCTCTTGTAAGGTCTCTATCATCTGCAAAACCAGGGGGCACCATCCTGAAATCAAAGATTATGAAATATGAATGTCTCCCAATCTCCCCAGGCATTTGGTTTTCTCTCAAACAAGAACACAGGACGAGTGATTCACACAGCGGATAAAGACAAAAATTGCACTCTAATTCAGTTTTAAAGCATGTCTTAATTGATAAGCGCTATCCCATCTCAGCATGGCAGGACTTAGTTCATAAAGCGCAGAACGATGCCTGCTTTGACAGATGACATCACAGAACCCAGAGGAAGCCGGGCTGATTACTGCTCTGCCTGATAGTACAGAGGCTGGGTGGAGGGGGGGAGTGACGTGAATGAGAGGAGACACAACGAGAGGAGAGGGAACGGGGGGGAAGGAGGGTGAGGATGAGTGATGTGATCATTATAATTTCTGCTTTCTCAACCTGCAAAAAATTTCCCACAGCTGATCACAGACAAATCTGAGGTTGTCATTATTGGCCACGACATCGTGAGACGTCGCTTAAAGTCATTATTTCAAACATCTCTGACACCTGATGTGAAATGCTGGTGTCACTGGGGACATCCAGCTCAGCATGCAACTGCTGGGTTTTGCTTTGTAAGAGAATATACAAAATGTTATTAGTTTTATCATAAAGGTGTGTATACTCATACCATCTGAGTGTAATTCTTTTTACACCTGCGTGAGTCAGCAAAGCCTCTGAAACAAGATTTTACTGGGAACAGCGTGCTACCATTGGTAACATCACTGAACTGTTAACTCCTCACATGCTCTCCTGCAGTCTTCACATCAATATCTGGAACATTTGCAGACATATCCCAAAAAAAACTGGCAGAAGTTAAACCTGATTTTTTAAATACATATTGACAATTTATAAAAAAAAAAAAACTTCACGCCATATTCTTCAAATTAATTGTCAAATGTTTAGGCTTTAGAGACATAAAGGGATTATAACATTCATAATTATGTGGCATTCATAAATTAGTCCTCTTCCACAGAGTCTACCATGTTGCAATAACATGTTTCCACAGTAGTCCTGAATTTACAAAAAAAAAAAAACCCAAACACCCGCTGTGTCCAGCAACCCTATCACCAGGATAAATGATGGAAATGTTTTTTTTGTCGCCACAAACAGACTCGAACTGTGGTCACTTGCTTTCTCGTCTGTAACTATGATAAGTTTTGTTGAAATGTCACTATGCCATGTAGGCTATCACATACAAATATGAGCATATCTGTGGTTTACAGAAATGTTAAGGAAATATTATGTAAGCTTTTTACCCTAAAGTACAGCTTTTAAGTCATTTTGATGTTACAGTGTCTTGTTAAAGGGTGGTGTCTGTTTCTCTATCACTTGTTTCTGCACTATGTTCCCTCAGTGAGAGTGTCGGATCACAGCGTTACATACATGATTACTATAGTGTACAAGTTTTCAACACGTAACATTGTTATGATGTAATGAATTTTGGTTGCAGATAGCACCTACATTATGTCTGACAAGTCGTTACAGACCTGGGATTTGTGTTTACGACAGTGGTGTCAGAAACTGTGGGGGGTGCAACATTTACACAAAATGCCAATTTCTACATAATGTAGCTTCACCTGCTTTTATCCCGGTGACTAGGTTGACTCTAGAGAGGACCATTTGCATGAGGGTGATGAGGGGTTGCTGTTTCATCCTACACACTGGACCTTTAAAATCACCTTAGAAGAGGTCTTTAAATCTCACCTTGTTCTTTTCTTTTACTGAGTTTAGAGACATCATTTTATCACGTTACTTTATTTAAGTTCTTCTTCTTTCTTTCCCCTCTTATTTCCCCCTCTAGCCTGTTTACTTTATCCAATTTCTAAGTCAGGATGTATCAACAGGTGTGAGCTAATGATCGTAGCGTATACATTCAGTGGTTTCAGTTAAGACAGTGGCTCAGTGGTGACGGGGGGAAAAGAGGAGATACGAGAGGAGGACAGGTGGAGCAGAGGAGAGAGGAGGTCAGAGTGAAAGTAGAAGAGCAGGAGAGGACGGGGGACAGGTGGTGCTCCTGCGGTACTATCAAAGCTAATCAAAATGAAAGTCAGCACGATGGTTAAAGTAAAGAGGTTAATGTCACGATCGTGAGCAATTAAACTTTAACTGTTGAACTATTTTCACCAAACAGACCTTTGCTGTTTATTCTATTTAGCACAGTCAGCAATTTTTCATTCCTTGTAATGAGTAGTCGTTGATACACATGCACAAACACACACACACACACGAACGCACACACACACACACACACACACACACACACACACACACACACACTCTCACACAGTGTTAATTTGACTTGCCAGGGAGGAAATAGTGTGATTTGCTTGAGTAGGTCCCTGGACATGAATCCAAAGACAGTAGGGAGCGTGCAGAGCAATCAAGTGATAAAGCTTATTATCTGAGAGGAGCTATATTCTAAGACTTATTATCTACCAGGAGTTAAATGACTTTCAGGTCCTCAAAGGCCTGATGGCCTGGTTTGACTTGGCAGGAGGGAGAAGGAAGAGGTGGTTGGAGGAAGAGGGGTGGAGGGGGGCACGCAAAGGAGGAAGGAAGGAAGCAAGGAAGGAAGGAGTGGGCAGGTGATGGAGAGGAGAGGGTAGACGAGAGGAGACAGGAGGAGAGTGGAAGGGGAGAACCAGATGTGGGGAGAGGGAGAGCAGAGGTAGGAAAGATGAGAGAAGAGAAAGATGAGGAGCAGAGTTTGAAGACAGGAGGCAGGCAGGAGGTGATTCATAGACGTGGGCAGTCTCTTTTCTGTCTTTTTGCAGCAGCTGTGAAACCAATTTTCTGGTTAGGGTCGGGAAATATACTGTACTTCATAAAGCTGCAGAGTGCTGAATTGTGTCTTTGTTGAGGCAGCTCAGATAGTTTACTACCCGAGATACTGTAGATAGTTTATTGCCCTGGATACCCTGTGTGCCTTGTTGGCATAGCATCAGTAGATTTTCTACTGTACTGTAACTTTACCAGAGGATTGGCTTCCTCCTTTCACAATATGACATAACAGTTGATCATACACACCGATTTCAGAGATCAAAAATAAGTTCACGTTTATTCTTACAGGTTCCAGCGGGCGCATTCTAAAAAATGGCAGCCATTTGTCCCCTGTTCTAATCATCTTTTCTTCCTCCTAACTGATGGCTATGTTTCTGCACGACATCATCTGCCTATTGCGGGCTCCTGATCAATACGCCCCTCAAACAACATTACATGGCGCTAGAACAGTTTAAGGTGCAATATGTCAGAATTTTGTTGACAAAAATACTATTTGATAAACAAAATGTAAAAAAAAAGTTTTGACATTGCGATGTCTTTGTCCTGTGTTGCAGAGATGTCTGCTGAGGTTAGCATGCTAACCATGTTCTTGTGTTGTAAACACCAACACCTCCTGGTGCTCTTGGCTCCCCATCTGGCCTGCTAGCTGCATGGCTAACTGAGCTAACTGGCTAACATAAGCTGCAGTTAGCAGTTACTTGGGTGATTATTTCATTTCTAATGTATAGCACTTGAACAGTTATTTTGTTTATATATATTTACATGTGTAACATTTGAGTAGCATTTAAAGTCCCCTTGCCTAAGAGTAAATAGTGGTTTCTACCTGCCAACTTGACATCATGACAAATTGGCCTGATGGCAACAAAAGAAAAAGAAAATGGGAAAAGACAGCATTAGTTAAAGTTTGTCTTATAATCAGAGTTGCGCAGGGCTCATTAAAATAACTGACGTTAGGGGTGGAAATCATTTATGAAAATATAATAAACAGCATAATAATCTGTCCTTGAGAGAGAGAAAGTTCATGTTGTAGCAGTTCCTGCAACACCCTGCTCCTCTTGTCCTCTCCTCTTTTAGCCTATTTGTATCACTAACAAAATCAATAGTTATTCCATTGAAAAATCTATTATTCGCGATTAAAATAAGGGTGTCTGGTGATGTATCCACAACCCCCACAGATAGTAGACTTTACTGCTGTCACGGGAGCTTCTGCAACGATCCTGGACCTCACCTCAGAGTCATGACTTTGAGGCGAGGTCCAGCTGAAACGATGCCTAACCAGGTCACCTTTAATTCAAAGTCACTGCGAGATAAGAGGTTAGCTGGTCGCTTTCCCAATGTCACATGACCGCAGCCTGATAAAGCACCTGTAGTACTGTGCTGTCCATGTATGTCCTGGATCATATCAACAATGTGATCATCAGGCCTTTGCTTACTTTATTTCTTTACTACTGAAAAGGGAGAGAAAAAAAAGGTTTTACTGTCAGACCAGCAAGTGTTAAAGTTCTCTCCCTCAGTGTGTTTCAATTTCCATCTTTCTGGAGTTTTACATTATGTCCCTGCAGTTCTTCACACTTGACAACTTTTGCAAAGAGCAAGCCCTTAAAAAATTCTGTCTGGTGAGAAGTTGGATTTGTGCCTGCACAAAATTGCAGTAATGAAGAAAAAACTTTCCAATTCCAATATTTGGCTTCATCCAGCACATTTTGTGTAATGTGTAGTGTATAGTGTGTGTGTGTGTGTGTGTGTGTGTGTGTGTGTGTGTGTGTGTGTGTGTGTGTGTGTGTGTGTGTGTGTGTGTGTGTGTGTGTATTTATTTTAAAGTGTTTTTGAATTAAGCAGCAGTTGAATCAGCAGTGACACTATGCTGCCCTGGTTCCTCTTTGTATTTGTAACAAAAAGCCTCATGAATACGTAGATTTTAGAAATATGTTATCGCCTTTATTTGC
Source organism: Acanthopagrus latus (assembly GCF_904848185.1). Classification (NCBI taxonomy): domain Eukaryota; kingdom Metazoa; phylum Chordata; class Actinopteri; order Spariformes; family Sparidae; genus Acanthopagrus; species Acanthopagrus latus. Next base: position 17,269,138 of record NC_051055.1, read on the forward strand.
GACAACAGAATGTGATGTTTTAAAACCCCCGAAGATCTTTTTCCTCTCTGCTTTTTAGTGTGAGTGAAGTGGTCTCAAAATAAAACAATGTTCTGCCAAAGTTGAAACAGTTTGGGTTGTTTCACAGATTTCTGTCTTGCTAAAATGTGATGTTGCGTGCTGAACACTAGAACAAGAACATTTGGATCAAAATCTGGTTTGTTTTCTCACGTTACCAGTCGACTGTTTAATGAATCTGATCAGCTGAAGCTCCCGAATAACAAGGATATATTTCTTAAACGCATTTGTTGTATGATTGAGTTTAGAGAGAAGTGCTTCAGTTTTCAGGGGCTTTAAGTAAAACCCTACTTATCCACTCCGAACTGTCCAAATATGGAATTAACAATCTGCTGCCTTTAACCATCCAGTCAGCCCATTACTTGTAGATAGTTTCCAGCCTAAAGAGTGCTAATGAGCACACTTTGCACCAGTGTTAGCCCAGTTCCTCTTTAAACATACAATATTGACAAAGCTAATACAAAGTCTGGGCTGCAGAGTCTTCCTCTATGTAAATTAACCCAACACTCCTCTGACTCAAAGGTAAATGTACTCTACTGTGAATCGCTTTAAGAGATGTTTAAAGAAGAAATTACCAGGGTCATAATAGTTATAAAGGAGTGAAAAAAACAGTCATTACTCACCACTCAGGCACAGAGCAGCTACAGTCCAATACTGTTCCTGTTTCCTACGTTGATGAGATTAACAGAAGACTTTATTATACCTTAGAGCAGTGTTCCCCAGCATTTTTAAGACGTGACACCTCAGAAAAATCCCACTCACTGCCCATCTACTCACAACAACTACAGAGTTTGGGTGGACTCGAGCCAGACCCTCTGAAGGAATAGACACCTGGAGTCACTTCTGATTCTGATCTGATCCAGAACCCTTTACCAATAGGGGGGAGAGTGCAGAGATGCCTTTTTTTAACTTGTTGGGATTCATCTTCACTCCTGTTTATCAACCTGACTGCAGCAGCAATCCACAGAGCTGCAGGGGAAATGTTATTTACTTCACTGACGCAACATCACATAGAAAAGAGAGGGGAAAGAAGTGAGAGTTGCAGAGTCTCCTGTGAGTGCCGAATTCACAGAGCATTGTCGTGAATTTAATCATGTAGACACACACACAAAATCGTTGTCGTGCTAATGTTAGCTCATGGCTAATGTACAGTAAAATAAGCGGGGCAGATAAACACTGGATGAGTAACGCAAATTAAATGCCAACGTTCCTGCTCTCAAACTCGCTTCACTGTTGATGTAAACACCACTAAACAACAACCATCGCTGATGAAAATCTATCTGATGTGACTCGGGCACAAATGTTCACAGATGAGGTAACATTTTAAAGTTTAGTTTTGTTCACTGACCTCCTTATTCGAGAAGTAGCGACGGGCGACCACCTTAAAGGCATCATTACCTTGACTAAACTAATGGATTTCTCTGGGTAGCATTTAGGATAATGGCAGTACACAACTCAACACAATATATAACAAAGGTTGACTGTTTTTTGTTTTTTTTTGACATTTCAATGCAGAATTCCTACACATTATATCTTTAAAACAAGACAAGACACAAAACTACCACAAACCGCCTTGATTGGTTAAGATTATTCTTTATTATGAAGTGCCACAAAATGCTTTGTGTTCATTGTGCTTACATTGTCTGAATTCTGGCTCAAAAAAAACCCCAGGAGATCCTCTCTCTGCAGCAGAGAGCCAAACCTCCTGAGATAAGGTGTGTCAGATATCGCTATACAGCAGTAAAAACGTCTCAATCCAAAGGATTCTTTACAAACCCTCTTGCAATAAACGATTATTTAGGTTATCATCATTCTTTAACTTGGAAATACAAAAAAAGAAGAGAGGTCAAGCTAGTACAAGGTTTTTTTTAATTCTTCTCTACCTGAATTCTAGTTAGTTTCATTGTGCTACTTTCTTTAAGGTGGAGATGACTAGATGGAAGTGCTTAGAGAGAACAGACCAGGAGCTCACCCAGAGACAGACGCACACGGCGGCACACACTCGGCTTTTCTGCCTCTGAAAACGACTGAGCAGCGGCGCGACGACTTCAAAACCCGCCGAAGACAGTCGGACTCCAGTGCAAAGTCGCAGTGAGTTTTAATACACAGCGATAGAGTTCTTGATACGTAAACCACAGCCGCAGCCAGAGATCCTCTCAGTGGTTTCCCTCAGCAACTTTTATACCCGTCACACTGTGATCAGTTGCTACGGTACGGACTGTGTTACTACTTTTTTTTTTCGGTCTCATTTAGATGGAAATGAGAAATAACACTCCGGAGTCAGTGGTTGAGATAATAGCATATTCTTATTTATATCGCTACCAGGGATCGATGTCTCCGACCGGAATCGAGAAACACATTACGAAGGCGATGCTTTTTCTTTTCTTTGCATATGTGCTCTCTCATCTCACCATCCTTGTGCTTTTAATTTGTATTTGTGTAGTCCTTGCGTTGTGAAGCACTCCATTTAACGTTTTTATCAGCTCTGTTTTTTCAGGCCGAGGCTTTAAAAAAAAAAAAATCACAGATAAAAAAAAGACAAAGACAAAAATTTAAGCCCTAACAAGTTGAAGCTCTGTGACTAATCGTCTAATACGATTCAAATAATTGCAGCTCAAATCTAGTTCACACATCAGGGGGAGAGATAAGACCTGCAATTTGCTGACTCACATACTGATTTGCTCCACTCACAACAAGAACTGCCTCTTTCTTATTGACTTGTGAGCGACATTTTCTGGGAGGGGAAAAAAAAGCGTCTCTGTAAATGAATTACAGATTGTATCATCTCCTCCAAGACTGTCATTGTTGCATCATTTTGACTTTTTGACTTCGGAACGCTGTCAGATTTGACGTCATTCAGGTCCTAAACCTTTATCTCTGAGATGTGAATGAAATTAGGTAATGGGTTCACATATCAGACTCTACTTTTGTCCCTTTAACCCTAAATGATGTTAGATATCAGCCGACCCTGTCTCTGTTTGAGTAATCTCATGCCCGAGGAAGCTGCAATTATCAAAATTTCCTTTGACAGAGATTCGCATCTGAATATTAAACACATCTTCCTTTCAATTGTTGAAAACTTGTACTTGTAGACTCCGATTATCTGTGTGTCTCCATCGGCTCATCAGCAGGCACTGTGTGCTCACAAGTGTGTCTATGCAAGGTTACAATGGATACATATGGCATATAAATAAGCACATCATGTTTTTTTCCGCAGATCTGTGTGTCCTCTGTCTGTCTCTCAGGAAGCTCTGTGAATCTGCAGAAAAGGTTTCTGAGCTGCAGAGAACTGGGTTCAGCAACACTGGTATTGGCCACCGAAATCAAAGGGTGAACCATCGACGGGTCGGGGTTTGATTAGAGTTAGCCTGCCTCGAAGGTATATCACTCATAGAGTTAGCCTATGCTTGGCCCAGGAGGGTTAAATGGGGCCTACTGCAGAATAATCAGGACTCAGACTAATGCGTCTTCTGGACTGAAAGTTAAGCTGCAATTGGACCACCCAGCTAAAGTGCATGCTTTTTTCTGTGGTTTAAGAATGCACGCTTTATGGTTTGGAAGTGCACTGGAGGGGTAGTTGAATAATGCATTGCATTTAAAGCCGACCTTGGTCCAACTTCAACAATGCACCAAACTACTGAAAGTATACCGAGAGTTGTGTTCTGACCAACATGTTGGATCGATGCACGTCTCATCGCACAAAGTTTCCAATCTGATTTCTGTATTCACCTCTTATTATCCGTCGTACAAAAATAAGATAGGTCTGTTATGCCTATTAAAAGGTCTGTTGTTACAGTATTTGGCTGTGTGATGTATGAAAGGTCTCCTCGACTCATCTTTAAACATCCCAGAACCTCTCAAAGAATGGCCAGTGATCCAATATGAGTAAAATGTTTGGAGGCCTAATCCAAAATAGCCTCTCCTGCTAAGTCTCAGCAGTCTTATTTCATGCTGGAGTTAGCCTAGCACAGGTCGGTCGGTGTTAGAGCTACCCTACAATAGGCCTCACACCCAGCAGGCAGCTGATCCCAGCCTCTCTAGCCTACATCCTACATTAGTTCTACTCACTAAGAGGCAGGCAGTGCATAACAAGAGAGGAAAGACAGGACTTTTATTTTCGTTACTCTAACACTACATTGGCATGTTCCCTGATGTCTGTAATATTAGTATTCTTCTGTTTATGACTATAGGTGAAGTAAAACATACCTGATTTTTAAACTGCTATACAGTAGTAGGTAATACTTCATAACTTCATCATAAAATACCATGCATTAGGTGATTATTGCTTTTTAAAGAGTCCTACGGAGGCTCCAAGAGAAAAAATATTGCCCTCAGGTTCTATCTATAGGATTTTGGCAAAAAATCATAAGCTTTTTATGATGTTGGCATAGATTTCATTTTTTTTTTTTTTTTCAAATTTTTTTTGCATGCAAAAACGTTGATAAGTAAAAAGGTAAACAACATAATAGGAAAAAATAGTACTTAAAAAAAGTGACATATGCTTTGGCCTGTAGTGATAGAAAGAGGTTGGCAAATATCCTACGTACATATACAGAAATGAAAGTGCAACCGATAGGTTAACGGCATCGCCTCATTGTTATCAAATCAAGTATAAACACACAATAAATAAAAAAGGAAAAAAATGCTCAAATAAATAAGTAAAATAATAAATAAATACATAAATACATAAATAAATAAATTGTATTTTTACCTCATTAGTGGAGAGAATATGGTCACTTGGTGCAGCAGAACGTTATTATTATCATTAATATTAATATTATTATTACTATTATTCCCCCAAAAAAACAAAATCAGACGGAAGAAACTCTTTCACTGCCTTTCAGTGCAGGGAGGAACTCAGTAGCTGGAGGCTTACAATTGTCTTTGTCGTCATCATCACCACCATCAGTGGTGTCCCAAAATATATGGTGCCGTACTGTATCTAGATGCCAGAGGGAAGCCATGTTAGTATTATTGTCTCTGTCCAGAATAGACAGAGGAAGAGGAGTTTGTTTTGTTTTTGTTTTTTTTCGTTGAGGAAGTGCATGCGTAGATCAGTTAAATCCTTAAGTGGGCAAAATCTCAAGGAGAGAAAAATTGTGCTATCTTCATCATCTTCATCGTCGTGAATAGGCTCCGAGGGAAAGCGAGGCGCCGGGGGGGGAAGAGGAGTGAGGGAGGAGGGAAAGCAAGGTCATATTCTGACCAAAAATAGATTGTTTGTGTCTGCAGTTCATTTTGTAAGGATAATGGTAATTCATGTCTGCAGTTGTGTCCGTTGTTTCATCTGTGCAGGGGGGTCATGCATCTAGGGGACCTAGAGGGGAGAAGGGGCCTTTGAAGCAGGCTGACTCGTAGTGCTTGTTCAGGTAACTCTTGAGCGCGAAGGTCTTGTTGCAGCGTTTACACTTGAAGTGTTTGAAGGCCGAGTGGGTCTGCATGTGCGCGCGCAGGTTCGAGCGGTCGGCGAAGGCCTTGCCGCAGTGGGCGCATCCGAACGGCTTCTCGCCCGTGTGAGAGCGCATGTGGCCCTGCAAGAGCCAGGGCCGACTGAACGCCTTCCCGCACACGTCACACTTGTGCTTGAGGTCGTGAGTGAGCAGGTGCATGGCCATGGCGGGCATGGACACGTACACCTTCCCGCAGGTCGGACATTTCTTTGCCAGCTTGCTGTCCAGCGAGCGGTGTGTCTGTTTGTGCCGGCTCAGGTTGGAAGACGTGGCGTAGGTTTTGCCGCACTCGTTGCAGGTGTGCCTCTGGATGGTCCGGGGACTGCTTATAGCTTTCCTCCTTGAGCGGCCGTCCGTGATGAAGAAGGCATCGACTGTGTAGCCCTCGCTCACCGCCGCATCTCCGTTGATGTAGCCATCGGTGATTTCTGAGCCAGGGCTGTCGGGGGACTCCGAGTCAGGTGCCCCGTAGTCACTGTGGATGCCATCGTAGAGGGGGTCAGGGGAGGGCACCTTGATCCCGCTGTCACTCTCGGCGTCGTACACAACAGGGCTGATGTAGTCACTGATGTAACCAGCTGACATGGAAGAAAGAAAACAAGGTTAGGTTTAAGAAGTTCTGATAAAAATGGTCTCACACTGAAGCCTGGTGTGGGAGATACATACATGTAGCCAAGATACTCATACCAAAGGCTGCACAGTTTAGTAAAGAAAAAGACCATATTCTGTTTGTTTTGATGGGCATTGTGAGTATGGTGCGATTCACAATCAATGTGAATGTTCATTTGTGTATCACATTTTTCATTCTCTGAAAACTGTTAAAGGTGCACTATGAAGTTTTGGGGAAGACATTTTAATGAGAAGAGAAAAATCTTCATTGACTGATGTTTTATGCTTAAACAAACTTAATAAACAAACTCTCTTTATTTCCATGACTAAACAAACAAACTGACCTTTAAGGACAACACAGTTTCATACTGATTGACTTTGTTTACATGTGGCAGACCCTGCCACGTTTCCATCTTCAAACAGTGTTCTGTGGACCTTACTGTCCTCTGAGAACAGCTTGTTCAGTTATGGAAAAAAAAACAGTATTTCGGAGTTTGTATTATTACCTCCTAGTAACATGTTTTCTTAGATCTGGAGAATAAGATTACTAGGACAGAGCATCTCTGCAGCTCTACAGGACTTCACTATAATGTTCTCTCGCACATATTACTTTTATCAAAAAAAATATATCTTATGGTCACTTGGCCATATCTGAATATTTCAATTAATTGTGCAGCTCTGCTTACAACAATATAAAATGTGCTGTATTAAAATTATCCCAAGAGGCACAGAGGGGCACACGACATCACAGGAGAGACCCATGCTTTGTGTTTATATGATAGAAAGAACTGCACATGTCTGTCTTAAAGAGAGACAGCAGAGAAACGCCATCAGACTGCAGCAGACAGCAGGACAGGAAGTGAAATCAGATAGTCCTCTTTTCTCAAGCCTATCCTTCTTCAAAGAGTCAGTAAGGACAAATATTCAGCATACTGACCAGCATTACACAGTCTGGGTCGGGGGTAATTAAATAAGTGCCTACTCAGCGTTGTTTACACACTGATATACAGCACGTTGTATCTAGCTGTGTGGTGTTTTTTCTGCCTCTGCATCCCATTTGAGCACATTCAGTATGACACAAAACGCAGAGACGACCTGTCGACATAAACGCTCCAAACAGCTGCTTCGTTCAACCACTGACTTATTTGTGACATGTCACTGTGTTGTATGTAGACAAACACCGCTAAACCGAGTGCTGCGGTTGGACATGAAGTTCACGTGAAGGAGCAGAAAATCAAAGATGTCAACACAGGGCAATACAAACAGAAAATGCCGCGATCATCAGTGGTTATATGCTGTTTAGAGGAGCACTTCCTCTCAGTCTAGATGTGCTGATAAGAACACTTCTAAGCTGCCACCTGTCAGGTATAAAAGGACACAGAATACAGTGACAGCCAGAGTCCTTCAATATGTCTCTGGCCTGCATTAACACTGCAGCAGCTATGTTCCAGCCCCTGCATTTACCCCACATAAACGCTGGATGATTCTCAATTCACCGTCATGAAAGCAGAACCGACTGTGACTACTTTTAACAACTTTTCACACGTGTGAAAGTCCCTTTTTCCAACACGTCACATCTGTCTCTCTCCTCCCGCGCACCTGTGGCCGCCGGCAGTGGAGTGTGAAAAAAAGAAAAAAAAAAAAAAGCCTGCAGTATTAGCCCAGAGATAATTCAGCAATATAATTTCACCCAGTTCTCAGAGGTTGCAGTTAAAACACTTCTTCTGGGAGAGATAAATGCACACTGGCTGACCCTGAACTTGAGAAAGCTGATTTAGAGTGCGAAAACGAGCATCAGCACCGCGGACAGATCCAGTGCGGCGCAGGTCGCTGGCACAGAGGCTGAGAGGCTGCTGTGCCGGCTCAATCAGAGCAGTCAACAGTGAGGGGAGGTTTTCACAGATCAGGGGGCTGAAGGCTCGCACGGCAAAATACAGTGACTGAGACTCGCAGTATAGATTTACAGTAAACGAGCAGGTTGGATGATGCCAACACTCCCCTTAGACGGAAAGACAAAATACTGATTCTTTCCAGTTTGACACATGTTTGTCAGCAGCACCGTAAATATGTGACTGTGTCTGCATGATAACAAACTACATGTTGAGCTGCATGGTGACATATGATGAACACAGCACAAAGATACATACCAGCACATATGTAGGAGCGCACACGCGAGGAAATACCTTTAGATTTGGTTCACTAACAGTCGAATCATGGTTTGGGAGTGTGTCAACACAGACACACACATACAAACACATACACACACACACCAGTCAGTTTAATGTGGCCCTCTGTCTTTGAATCTATTATCAGTGTTACAGAATAGGTTTGATACAATGGTTTGACTGAATGCAATTGATGAGCATTGATGGAATCTAACTAAGTACATTTACTCGAGTACTGAGTCAAGTATATTTTTTAGGTAGTTGTACTTCACTTGAGTGTCTCCATTTTCTGCTACTTTATACTTTCACTCTGCTACATGTATATGTTACGTTGCAGACTGCATGCTGCATTATAGCCAAAGCACATTTTTAGATTAAAGGGGCTCTGTGTCGTTTTGGAGAATAAATAAGAACTCATAATTTTACTATTTACAAAATGAATGCATGCTATTAACAAGCTGTCAGGGAAAATAAGGTCTCCAGAACACTGTGAAGTGAGAAAGGTGGCAGGGTCCGCCACATAAAAACAAAGTTAAACATTATGAAACTGTGCTTGTCCTTTAAGGTCAGTTTGTTTATCCAGTTCATTCAGTCATGAAAACAAAAAGAGTGCGTTGATTTATTTTGTTAAGGCATACAATCATTGAAATGTCTTCCCCAAAACTACATAGTGCACCGTTACTTTGGCAATCGGATCCAAAACAGAGCAAAAGACTGATTCCGAATTGGAAAAATACTGTATATTTGGTCCGATACATGTAAAGATATGTTTAATTCACTAGACTTTTACTTTAGCACTGTTCATATGGGGGACATTTTAACATGATATCCTTACTTTTACACCAGTACGACTATTGATTTGGACTATTCTTTACAGCACTGTTGATAAGTTAATAGACTTAATAGACTTTTCTCCATATTAAACATAAACACCCAGTGCTTCAGTCCTTCCCCTCATTTGTTTCGAAGTTACACCAACACTGACTTGACCAAACTACAACATACTATCCACAGATGCACAAGGGAAAAGAGCTTTTCTACAACATACCAAGATTGAAAACTTCACTTTCTTGGATATTTTCAAGCTTGTCAGCTGAACAAGTTCATAATAGGGAAACTGTACATAATTAAAGACATCTCATCATCACTAATGCAATCATCATGTAGCGTGGAGGTGAACAAATGCAGGATGTAACTGTTTTCTACACGCTGTTATTCACCCAGTCTGTCAGAGGATTTCAACAAGCTCAATGTGACACCACATATCTGCCTACACACGATACCAGCGAGTGCGTTATCTGCAGCTGCGTCCCATTTGAACGCACACTCCCATCACACGCAACGCACGGGACATGGGTGGGATATGAATTATTCCAAAAGCAGAGAGTTGTTGCGGGTTAGAGCGTGTGCTGCGCTGTACGTGGAAGCCGCATGAAGCAGTTACCATCGGATGTTAGGGATGGAGACAAAAGGTTGCCGGGACGCGTTGCTGCTGAGGCGGCAGATCGCGTGTCAAGCCGAGCAGGGGGGGCTTGTTAACCTCGACATTATAAATACGCCCCTGACAGCTTTTTTTTTTTTTTGCTTTACGAGCGCAGGGAGGGGGGGCAGTCGAGACGGTGCACGGGATACACATGTTGATGTGCAACAGCGTGTCAGTGACAATGGGGTGGAAGGAAGAGGCTGTGCTGTGGCTCCATTTACATGGCGATGGCATCCCTGGGCTGTTTGGTGTAAAATGTGACGCACACAGTCGGAGGGGGTGCGAGGAAGTTCACAGCTTCCGAGGAGCACAAAGGCATGAATCACGCTGTCCTCGGGACAGCTGCAACAAAGCACTGTCAGGCCTCAAGAGTGGATTTAGAAATAATATCATAAAGTAGTCTCTATATTCAGTAATGTCACCAAAACAGTCCAACATGCTGAATCCCCAGGTGCAGGGATGTGACTTTGATTCAGAATCTGTTGCATTGACTCGCGTTCAACAGTTCGTCTGCGCCTGTAGAGTGAGATAAGAGCAGTCGGGCCCGTCTGTGTTTTTGAGGGGTGTTTTTTTTTTTTTTTTTTGTGACGTTGTGACGAAAGCGGGCGCGTGGCAGCTGTTGCAGCCGCACAAAGAGCACCAACGCATTTATTTCATCCTGCAAAAAAAAAAATCTGCCAACGCTGCAAAAAAACAGCACAAGACGTAACTGGAGATGGAGCACCGGGAACATGTAAGATACGTGGCTTATTTTAAGTAGACTAAACAGGAAAACACTTTTAGGTCAGATGATTCATTGTATAGAATACGATGAAGCTCTTATGTGTCCTGCACCTGTAGGAGAATTAGAGAGTATTGCAAATGGCAACTTTAGGTGTCATGAACAAGAATTTCCACATTTCAGATGTTTTAAAGGTCCCATGTTTCAGGCATTTAGATTGTCATGTCTTTTTATTTATTTTTATTTTTTATTTTTTTGACTATAAAGCAAGTATATGTGCTATTTAAAGGGGCACTGTGTAGTTTAGGGGAAGAAATCTAAACTCAGAATTGTAAAATATACAATATTAATGCGGAAATAACACAAACTCACAAATACAAACAAGCTGTTCCCAGAGGACAATAAGGTCCCCCAGAACAGTGTTTGAAGCTAGAAAAGGTGGCAGGGTCCGCCACTTATAAACAAAGCAAAACAGTAGGAAATTGTGTTGGTCTTTAAGGTCAGTTTGTTCGTTCAGTCAAGCCTGTTTATTTTGTGTGTTTAGGCGTCAGAACAATCAGTCACTGAAGAGCTCTCTCCTCTGATTAAAACTGCGCAGTGCTCCTTTAAAGACTGAGACTGATCTTTATCTCTGTTATCCACCATTCCCAGTGAAAGTGGACCAGATATTAATAAGCGCCGTCCTCTCTTTATCTCTTTTAACCCTACTTAGCCTGCCTGGGGGGGAAAAAAAGTCCCCGCTGACTCTGAGCCGGAATCGATGAAACATGGGACGCGCTGGATTTAGTTGATTTCTCAAGTGACCTTTCCGCTCCTGTAACAACTCAACTCCTAACGCTTAGAACAAAAAAAAGGAAAAAAGCCCAGCCTGCTCCGGCTCCCGGTGAACGAGCCGTTGGACTGCCTGGTCCGATAGCAGGGTGTGTGTGTGTGTGTGTGTGTGTGTGTGTGTGTGTGTGTGTGTGTGTGTGTGTGTGTGTGTGTGTGTGTGTGTGTGTGTGTGTGGCTACTGAGCCCCGCAGTTCATCAGTGTTTCACCGCGTCCATCGCTCTCTGATGCCTTTCACTCCCCATCAGGAAGGTAATAACTGTGTGATAACTGTAATCAATGATTACAGGCTTCTTATCTGCCTGGAGGACAGCCACGTCAGCCCACAGGTACCCAACGCCGTAGACATATTATGGGATGTTGTCTTTTCGTTGCGATTGGATTTTAAAAACAGAGTGAGGGAATCCCTCCAGGACACACCAGGTAAATCCACCTCTTCCTCACACACATGTAGCCTTATTTTGGAAGCCTGCCTGTCACATCCTCCTCCTCCTCCTCCTCCTCCTCCTCCTCCTCAGTCAGAGCGACTTGTATCTGAGACACCTGTTAATGCTCGCCGGCTGTGTGTGACTGTGTGGGCAGCCTGACCTACCTTTGTCATGGAGCCGCAGGCTGAGGTCCGTCCTGTGCCGGTAGGCGGTCTCCAGGTCCGCCCCGGCGGTGAAATCATCCAATTTCACCTTTTTTACCAAGAAAGACCTCGGCATGGTGGTGCGACACAGACACACACACACACACACACACACACACACACACACACTGTCACAAACACAACGACACACACTCACAAACACAGCCGAGCGCCGACGGCCTGGCCAGCGTGGTGACTCGTCCGGGCGAAGCAGGAGGAAGATTGTCTATAAGGTGTTGGAGGAAAGGATGGAAGGAAGGAAGGAAGGAGGGAAGAGAGCGCGAGCTGCTGGGAATCGATCCGGTGAAATAGTTGACTTATTGGTTATTTCTCTGACCGCTTTAGTCCTCGTGCAAACAAAAAAAGAGGGGGAAAAAGAAGGAAGAAGAAGAAAAAAGGCGAGAAATGCAACTTCAGCACCGGACAGCTCCCTCCGCGGGGGCAGCCTCGGGGTCTCTGTCCGAAAGACCCAGAGGAGGAGGAAGAGGAGGTGGAGGGCACCCTGCAGCGCGCCGCGGCTCACGGGCCTCTTTAAAAGAAGAGGAGGAAGAGATAGAGGAGGAGGAGGAGGAAGAGGAAGAGGAGGGATGCGAAGAAAATAAGAAGGGAACAAAAAAAACGGATTTTTGGAAGCTTTTGGAAGAAGAAGCGTCGGACACCTCGTCCTCCCCTCTGCCGCAGAAATAGTCCTTAATTCCCGGTGATGACGACTTACTCGGGTCGGTTATAAAAAAGAAATCACTGTAAGACTCCCGCCTGCGGCCGGAAGGATCAACAGCATCCCCTCCTTCTCTCTCTCTCTCTCTCTCTCTCTCTCTCTCTCTCTCTCTCTCTCTCTCTCTCTCTCTCTCTCTCTCTCTCTCTCTCTCTCTGTCCCTCGCTCTTCTCTCGCTCTCCCCCTCGGTCTCTCTTTCTGCAGCTTCCGCGAGCTGTTCCCGTGAGTGTGCCGTCTCGCGATCAGCTGTTGGCATTTATACGGCGCAGTGAGGGGGGGGGGGGGCTGAGAGAGAGAGAGGAGGGAGAGAGAGAGAGAGAGAGAGAGAGAGAGAGAGAGAGGATGAGGAGAGAGAGAGAGAGGGGAGAGAGAGAGAGGAGGGAGCGAGAGAGAGAGAGAGAGAGGATGGGGAGAGAGAGAGAGGAGGGAGAGAGAGAGAGAGAGGATGGGGAGAGAGAGGAGGAAGAGGTAAGGAGAAGAGAGAGAGAGGAGGGAGAGAGAGAGAGAGAGGATGGGGAGAGAGAGGAGGAAGAGGTAAGGAGAAGAGAGATAGAGAAAGGTAAAGAGAGGAAAGGGGAGGCAGAGAGAGACACAGAGGGAAAGAGGGAGAGGATGGAGGGATGGATAGACAGAGGGGTAGAGGGAGTGCTTAATTTAATCCATCCCACATCCCTGGGGAGCGGCGACTGGCCCGGATGATTTATTGAAGCTGTTATCACCCCCCCACTCTCTTTTTCTTTCTCTGTCTTTCATTCTCCTTCTCACTAACCCCCCCCCCAAACACACACACACACACACACACTTAATTTTTCGAGAGTGTGTGTGTGTGTGTGTGTGTGTGTGTGTGTGTCGCCATGTTTTTGGGGAGATAAGAATTGTTATATTTATTTTTTTTAAAAAGCACTCATCGATGTGATTCAGCTGTGATTTTTTAATATTGTCCCATTGTGCTGCGCTTTCTGTGTGGAGTCCTTGCACTACTTTGTTTTGGGGGGTGTTCCTCTTCTTTTATCACCTGCTAAGCATTTTTTTTTTTTCTGCGATGACATAGATTATATGTGGGAATATTAACTAGCATGCTGAGAGCCTGGTAATTATCATTAATGTGGCCCTGAAGGCAAATGGATGTAGACCAAATGGAGTGTTTTACAGTGACTGCAGGATTAATATGAGAGCAGAGTTAATATCTGCTCCGGGGTCACACTGGGTTCATTGACAAGTTTTACTGCAAGATCCGAGGAATCGCCTCTGCTCCGCGTCCATATTATGTAACGACAACAAAGATAATTCGAGTTATTAATGAATCATCTCTGCTCATGTAGCCTCACTTTCCCCCCTCAGTCCCCAAGTTTAATAATGTCACTTTAATAAAAATGTTAAAAAGAAGCCATAATTCAGGAAGAATGACACGTTTGATTAAAGTATTCTAGTGATTTAATTTAAAGCTAAAACCATCTGAAAGCTTGTTGTCAAGTTTGACATTTACATAAACTACAGACTGGGACTTTAAAAAATGAATACTGGCAGGTTTTAAGTGCTTTATAATCTGAGGGAGCACACTTTATCAGTCTGAGACCCGTAATGACAGTGTATAAATATGATTTAATTAGTCCCAGGGTGTGTAGATTACCGAGAATGTGTCTTAGTGAGATGGAGAAAACGTTGCTGCGCTTTAATGAGGCAGGTGTTGGACACACACACGACTCGTGTTTATGGGCTGAAAGTTGCCGAACATCTGTTAAAGGTTAGAGGAAGTTCAGAGGATGGCTCAGAGATAAATCGAGAAAAATATCAAGCACTCGCAGCGATGGGAGAGTCTGTCCTATCAGCTCTGGCGTTAGAGAGTTTACTGGAGCTAATAGGGTGCGTTGTTGCAGACTTGTTAGTTCAATCTAAAAATGAGAACTCAGTGGTTATCTCCTCCGCCCCGTGTGGATGGAAAGACAGCAGGTTTAGTGAAGGTTTCAGCTTTTTAAAGGGGGTAAATAAACGTCATTTCAAATCAGTTTGGGGTCTCCAGGCTTCCGTAAATGATGCTGAATGTGCTCTAAGAGGCTTTTTAAAAAAATGTGTTTAAACACAAGTCCCCATCTCCTTCAGTTTGTTATGAGACTACTACTGTGGAGCTCCAGAAGTGTATCTTCAATCCTTTGAGTCGATACTTGAGACCTGTGCTTAGATAATGACTCGGGGTCTTTGTAAAATAAGACGATTACAAACGTCATTCAATCAATGTCAGGGAAATCTCAATGCAAATAAATAACTACATATGATACCTTTAATTATTCAAATGAGTCCATGCTTTACCTCTGAGTTACACTTGAGTTAATAGTTATTTTACTCTTAACAAACAATAAAATGCTGCATGAACTACTTTTTTCAACCCAATCAGAAGAATATATGCCAGCTAAGTATATTCCTGCAAACCACAGACAAGACTGGAAGTTTCTTTATGTTAAATTTTCCTTTTTCTCTCTCATCACAACGGCGTGCTCATGCTCCACTTAGATTTTGGGATCAAAACCACTGGTTAAGGGTTAGGAACGCATCACGGCCCGGCTTAAAATGGCCTCACATGTGTTGGTCATCACAAAAACAGCTGGGAAAGTCCCCAGAGATTCGAGCATGTGGACGCTCAACTTGGCAGCCTCGTGGACGACCCCTCCACCTCCCAGTCTGAAAATAAAGCTAATAGGAGTGTAATGTGTGATATACCACATTTGGTGCAAATGTGAACCGTGGACGTGTCTGTGGTTTGCAGAACACATGAGTACTGTAACATGACTATTAACATAGCAAGGAATTAACTTTAAATGTGACATTTGTTGATGATGGTCATTATAAGGTGTTACCAAAGAAAATATTTCTTTCACTTCATTCCTTCCTTCTCTTTGTCCTTCTATCTTGTGCTTACAGTGATATTACAGTAAAGGTAATGTGCTTCAAAGATACTTTATTCAGAGTTTGTCAGTGTGTGTTCGAGTCTGCCTGTGAGCCAACGAGCCTGAGTATCCATGAATTAAATATCACGCACGTTGAATATTTAGAAAAGTTACGTCACTGTCAAATATGACTCACTTTCACGACAGGAAAAACAGAGCATTTAGGTTGAAACTTTTAAAAATCGAATTGAGTTTTGCTGGTTAAATAGATTAGCTTGTGAGATCTGGGCAGAAGAGATGCTGTGTAAGACAGGCAGCGTGGAGAAGGATACAGAAGTTGGTAGCTGATGGTGATGATGAGATGGGCGGTGATGATGAAGACTGAGGCCTCGGCGTCATTAGAGCTTGATGCATGGATCTGTGCTGTAGCTCCAGATATATCTCCACTCTGTGTGTGAAGTATTGATTACATGACTTGTACAGTATGTTTGTGTTCAGCGTGTTTGATGATGACTCATGACTGTAGAAGTATTCTGTGTGCGCGCGCGTGTGTGTGTGTGTGTGGTGTAGTGTTGTGATACCAGTCCATCTGTTGTCCTTAATCAGGGGAAGAGCAGATGAGTTCCGTCACCTGGAGACTGGCTCAGGGAGGTCCAATTAAACACACACATGCACTCGCGCACAACTGGCTTAACGCACGCACGCGCCCACATCATGCAAACACCAGCGCCTCTACAACAACTGACAGTCGAAACAAATAACCTACAACATTAGCAACGTATTTCATCGTCATTAGAGGCCGCGTGAACACACACACACAAACACACACACATACACTCACACACACAGTGCTCAGAGAAACAAACATGCACACACAGACTTGACGCAACCTTCATACATGCAGACGGGTCTCAGTACACAAACACACACACACACACACAGGCTTACACAGTCATATATAGGTATATAAATATGGTCAAAACTGTGACTTTAGGTATTTTAATTACATGTCAGTCTTCTTCTGTTACATAACTTCAATAAAGTGTCACATTCAATGCAATCGTGTTGAGTCGAGGTGAACTAATTAAATAGCTTATTCTGATTAATGAACTTAAGGCAGACACATAAATGTTATATGTTTATTTAATTATGACATATAAAGTGGGGAAGCTTCAGTATGAACACATTTCAGGTCCCTTAAAGAATTTGGGGGAACGGGTCCCTGATGGCCACTCATGTGATTACATTTTGCATTAACAGCTTGAAACCCTCTTCACGGTGCACCGCTGCTGCCTTAAATGAATGTGATGATGATCACTGGCCTTATAATGTGAGTTATTGACAATGTGCCAACATTGTAGTTGTTGTTTTTGATTCATATTGTTTTTATTTAAAAATTTCTACCAATGTATGAACATGAGAAATTAAAAAAAAAAAAAATTCATTGTGTGAGATTGTTTAAGTTAGACATCTCATGCTCACTTTCAGGTGCATAATTTTATTTTTGGTCACTGCTAGAAATAAGTTTACAAACTTCATGTTCAAAAAACACATCCCTTTTCCTCACACTGTCCAGACTGCAGCTCTGTATCCCCCCTTATTCTAAAATGCTCTGTTTTAGCTTCGGTCTCTTTAAGGGCCTCCCTCCTGAACACCCAGTCTGCTCTGATTGGTCAGCTCACACACGCCTGAGCCAGCGCCTTTCACTGCGTCTTCAGTCAGCTCTGTTGTGTTTCCATCATTCAGTTAGCTTTATTCCAATGAATATAGGCATAAATTAGTGAAATGTGTGACATGGTGACATAGTGTGATGTCAAGAAGTCACAGGATTAAAGGCAAGAATAATGACGAGGCGTTTCAGGGGCAGTGTTTTGTATGGGAGAGAGGAGCTACCTTTGGCTTTTTAACTTTCAAGATCTTTTACATCTTACATCTTACATCTTTACATCCTCACACATCCTTACACAAGAACCTATTTAATAAACAGAAGGAAAGGCAAAAAAGAAAAAAAAAACATGATAGGTCTCCTTTAAAACATCCGCAGGTCGGAGGGGCCCCCTGGGAAATTTTTCCCTGTGCCCCAACAGGCTCTAGAATCGCCACAGTTCAGTTGCTTCTTATGCAAGTGTTACACATAGAAGTCATTTCAAACTGGCTATTCCGTCTTCTGTCATACATCGGACATCTGTCTGATTAATTCATACACACTGACAAAACATGATAACATGTAATTAAAGTACCTAAAGTACTCAACACAGATCTCCACCCATGCATTATTCATATTGGATGTTCTGACAGTGATTCAACTGTAAATGTTTCTTAACCGCTGTCAGTTTGTTCCAACCCCAGAAGGGAACAGGTGCCAGCGAGTCACTCTCTCAGGTTGAGGATGTGAGGGTGATTTCTAAAGATGGAAGGGGCAACTTTTCACCACTGCACACATGAGTGTGAACTGCAGGCGAAAGTGGAAAAGCTCTGGGTGTTCTCTCTCGTCGGTGTCATCCTCGCACTTCGCTAACATCACCTCGCTTTATTTTTGGGGGCAAACGGGAGATTTTTTTATTTCGTCAGAAGGCCATGTGAGCAAGTCTCGCCCCAAAAATAAATAGTCAAATAAGGTTTGCCAAGGGTGCAGTACTATTCAGTCTGATCAGTTTTTTAATGAGTGGTTTGAAAGTACAGGCAACATATTCTGATACAGGCATTTCGCTTTTTTGCTGCAACTGTTTATACCATAATAATAAGTAATTATATACTACACATTTATGTTATAGTTTTGCCCAATATTTTAAAGATTAAAGCAAAAGACGGCTTTGTCCATCATCATCAAACTGAGCTCTTAGAGCCACACTTCATAATTTGACTGTACAACTGTATATTGTTAAAATGGTTGCCAGATATATTTAATTTAATCTAAAGATAAATACATGGACCTCTGGGGTTGCAGGCTGGTGCCTAGAACTGCCTATGCAGAGATTAATAAGGTTGCATTGAACTGAGGACATTACAACTTCCTGCAGCGCTTGAAGATATTTAAAGGACGATTCAGTGAACAAAATGCAAAATAAATCATATAACCTTTGAAAATGATGTTTTTATTCAACTAAGGATTGAATCACATGAGGGATATGGCTGATACTTGAAGGGGGATTCCTCCTCTGTTGCTCTTTTTGAGGACACTGTCATATTTTTTCAGATTAAAGAGTTTTTACATACCAAAAGCGTGTTGTATGCTGTGCAGATCACGAATCGCTTTGAGGCAAACATGGGAATTTTGTTCTTTTTTTTAAGTGAAATTGTTGAATGTTATGTTTTACTTTGTGAGGATATGTTCATGTGCCCTTTTTGCACCTGTGTGTGCGTGCGCGCGCCCGTTTGTGTGTGTGTGTGTGTGTGTGAGAGAGAGATGCTGTTAGCTGTGATAGATGTCCTGTTGGGTTTAATTGATGCTGTGCCACGTCGAAGGCCGACACATGTGTTTTTTATGCCAGAACACAGAGCCGCTGCCCAGCTGGTCTGTGCGCTCACGTGTGTGTGTGTGTAGGTGGATGTGGGTGTGTATATAGTGCACGGTGCGTGTGACAGGCAGGCAGCTGCTGCCTTGTACCTCAATACGAACACATGCACACACAAAAACAGTTCATTGGCGTAACAGTGCCGTAACATGCACTGACTTAAAGGACTCATTAGCTGCAGCATGAGAAATCCATGATGCACAAACTGAGGTCCCAGTTTACATGTAATACAAAGAAGTGACAATTTGTTGTGGATATTGTAATGAATTTGATTTTTACCATTTATTTCTGCTACAAAAGGTCATTACACTTTTTTTTGCGCACCCATCTCTCAGAGGTGAAAAGCAGGTTTTTAGTGATGCGACGTTGACATTTTTCCTCTTACTTAAAGCCAAACGTTTCATCAAGTAGCATCAGAAGTCAAAATGTATTTCTGTCTCTTCCACCCCTCTCTTCGCCACACAAAAACAGTTCATTGGCGTAACAGTGCCGTAACATGCACTGACTTAAAGGACTCATTAGCTGCAGCATGAGAAATCCATGATGCACAAACTGAGGTCCCAGTTTACATGTAATACAAAGAAGTGACAATTTGTTGTGGATATTGTAATGAATTTGATTTTTACCATTTATTTCTGCTACAAAAGGTCATTACACTTTTTTTTGCGCACCCATCTCTCAGAGGTGAAAAGCAGGTTTTTAGTGATGCGACGTTGACATTTTTCCTCTTACTTAAAGCCAAACGTTTCATCAAGTATCATCAGAAGTCAAAATGTATTTCTGTCTCTTCCACCCCTCTCTTCGCCTCTCATTTCGTCTTTTCTGAAGGTGAGCCTCGTTCCGTTCTGTCCTAAAGCTGTTCTGTCGCAGTAACGCTAAATATTGCTGAGCAGCCCTTCTCATCAGGCACGCGCGCACACACATACACACACAAAAAGGCACATGCGCGCACACACATACACGCATGCACACTCGCAGAGACACACACACACACACACAGAAGTGCTGGGCTAGGGGAGAAATGTGGCCTGTTTCTTTGCAGTTTTTGATGACTCCCGCTGTACTGGTGAAACAGAATGCAGCGTACATTAGCACAGGATAGAGTGTCCCAAAACAGAGGAGAGGAGAGGAGAGGAGAGGCAAAACCAAACAGCAGCCTCATTAACAGCAGGAAAATTATGTTTCAGTATCAGGTGTCATAGACATTTCACTGACATTTTACAAGTGCAAGTATAAAAATCTGACCCTCAGGAATCGTTGTTAATATCCACTTATTATTAACCCAGTGGGCTAACTTCTGGTAAAGCGCCCGGCTGACTTGAATAGCAATAAAATGATTTAGTTTTGCAGCTCTTCCAGACTTATTCAAATTATAGTGGGAAGAATGGTTCAAATTATGATAGCTGAATGAGTCATGTCACTAAAAAAAAACAAACAAAAAAAATGAATCCAGCATTTTATAGCCACTTCTTTCACAATGTAAGCTTAAGGGCAAAAGTGTATTTAGGCCTCAGTGCATCACATCGCACTGTGATAACATTGTTTGGCCACTAAGAATGTTGGCTTCAAAGCCTGCCACTCTTCCTTGTGGCACTTAAAGTATTTGGTTAGGTTTAGGAAGAAAATCATGTTTGGGTTCAAATCACTCTGTTATTTCTGTAACTTCCGTTCAAACATTTTATGTACGCGACGTAACTTCACAATGTCATTTGGTTGAAAGGACGCGCCGCTGACTTTCTAGTTTCATGCCAGACACAAACGGCGGCTTCCTGAATAAAACTCCAGCGCTTGATAATTGCTTGATAATTACTACGGCCACTAGAGGTCGCCTCTTGACATGAATCGTAAAAATGGGTCGTAACAAGCAGCTTTCATTGTCAGTCTATATGGCACATTTTTTGATCAGGACAGGTTGGCAGACTGAGAATACAAGAGGAGAATACAAGCCAATTAGATGGCGCAGTGTCAAATGTTAGTCATGATTATCGTAACCTTAAGTATTTATTTAAAGCGCCAAGAGCTTTGCTCTCTACAGGAGAGAGCCTGATCGAGCTGTAATTCTGTCATCCGCAACATGTATAATTTGTAAAACCAGCTGTCATCGGTTGACCCAGAGAACACGCTGCATTACTCACAGTGAAACACACACACACACACACATTGTTGTTTCGTCGTGTAGTTCAGTGTTTGATCTTTACAGCGTGATCTAGAAAAACAAGAAATGCTTCATTAGTCAGCTGGACCTGGAAGAAATATAGGATTAATGTAATGTGTGGTTAAGAATTTGTAACGGTTGTACAATGCTCACAATGGATCTGTTTGAGAAGATTCACAGTCTGTGATAGAAGATGAATTCCCCTGGTGTTCATCTCTCCTGTAGGACATGGACATCACACAGATTCACACCATCCGAACAGACAACCCGTTGCGCACATACAAACTGCTCGACTGGTCAAAAAAAACCACTGAATTGGCCTCTCTCCCTTCCTGTGTGTTTCCCCTAAACTCTCTCTGACCCACAATGCCGTTGCGGGGGATATTTCTCTTCCCCTCTCTATCTTGGGGTAATTGTGTGAATCAGGAGAGATTGCATTTAGCCCGACAGCTGAGTGGCGAGTTGGCAGGGTAATAAATGGCCTGATAACCAGCACTACTCTGATCCCTCTCAACGCAGAAATAAGAACAAAAAAATCATTACCTGCTTCAGACAGGCCTATCCTGCGATGTCGCATGTGATAAAGAGAGACATATTTCGGAAACACAGAGAGAGGAAGGGGTGGGATGGAGGGACGGAAGGAAGGAAGCAAGGAAGGAAAGAAGGGAGGAAAATGAAAAGAAGGGACGAGACAAACTAAAAGGGTTATGGAAACGTTCCAGGTAACATTTTTATTCGTGTTACAGAATGGGCCATTTATTAAGTGATTTTTGAAGCACAGAACAAAACGATGGGAGATAAAGTCAGAAGAAACAATGAATAGGAATACTATTGGCAAAGTGAACATTTCAGCCATGATTTAGGAGGCCGGATGGTTTATAAGGGTCAGAAAACATTCCGTTTCATCCACATGTTTTTAGAGGACATATAAATTCATTCACATTCTCTTTGTTTCCTGTCCATTCTTATGCTCTGTATACCTCTTAAATGGCAAGATCAAGCATATCAAGCAAATAATTAAATATCTGTATACACTCACACAAAAGGTCTCAGCAATGTTTGCAAATGAAAAGCTTTGGCTTTGAAACTGACATTACTTATTTAGCCCGCATTCATGTACAGTACAAAGGCAGTCACGGCACCATCAGGTTGATGTTGTCAGGTTTTTCTTTGTTCTAGGATCGGATCACGTGACGACAAGGCTTGATTGAGTTTGCACTGCGTCCATAAATTCACATTAAATCTGAGCAGGTTTGGATTAATCAGGAATATGAAAAAAAAAAAAAGCTTGGGTGAAATGAGTACTGAGAGAATTAGCACTCAACCTGAAGTTCACTAGTGTATTTTTAGCATCTTTCAGCGTAATGTTTCTGTCTTGTTGTTTCGTCCCGCAACTTTCTGTATGATTTGGATACACTCTATGGGTGGATGGCTAAACAAAACACTGGGCATAAACACAAGCCCCTTTCTGTTTTCACTGCCCACGAGTGCAAAGACAATTGGTTATTGCATTTTTAACTAACAAAGATCTACTGAAAAACATGAATCATTAATTATTTTGGTTAAAAATTGTTTGACTTCCTCCACTCAAAGCTCAGAACCATAAACTATTCTCAGCCGTTAGTGCTGTTGGTTGCACAGATCGTATACATTTTTATATAAAAGTAACCAGCATTGTTCCTGAGTGGATTCAGAGGCTTGGTGCTCTTCCTCCTCCTCCTCCTCCTCCTCTTTGAGTGTTTCCGATATTATCAGAGGTTTCATTCTTTTATTCCATCCACACCACTATTGTGTCTAATCCGTCTCTCAGACAACGCAGTTACTCACACACACGTACACACACGTACACACACACATACACGCACACACGCATACATGATTACAGATACTGTACACAACCACGATGCAGGACACATGCTCACAGTGTTCAGAGTCACACATAGCCGTGTATGAATGTATCCCTGAGGCAGTGCTACAGCATCGGTAGCCGCCTGATGTTTCATCAGCAGGACAACACATTACTATTCTAACACTCTGCTGTTCAAATGTTATAATGTTTCTGTCAATACTGCTAAATCAACTTTATTTGCCCCCAGAGGGCAAACGGTTTACAAACACACTTGTGTTATGAAGAAATGAAATGACCTTTGAGTGAACCCATTACATGATCATATTTTTTATGCTCATTTAATGTGTTTTTTAAGAAAAAGTGTTCGGCCTTATACCCATTATCCGAGACAATGTTCATGTTGTTTCTGCTTTATGAAACAGCACCGATTGAATAGCATGTGCATGAGCCCTCAGAGGCACTGCAACTCTCCTTGTCACCATATTGAACTGGATTTCAGATTTGATTTTCACTACACAAAAACATAAAATATGTTCAAAGTGTCTACAGCCTCGGGATTGATATAAGAATCATTTCTGACAGGAAATATGTGAAGGTAGAATGTAAAATACATTTACATAAATGAGGTGGGGAAAGCTTCAAGAAGGTGAGCTGTAAAGGTGAGTGTTGAGTCAGGACTTGAATGTTTCTAATTCTGGTACACAGGCGGTGAGGTCTGTCTCCAGGGTTTTCCTCACTGTTTGCAGAGTGTTATGTGAAAATGTCGCCGCTATTGTGTATTTTGTGTGGCAGTGACCTTTTGTGGATCACAAGGATGCAACGGCTCCACTGAGCGAAGGAACAAAACTGTTGAATGTAAATGTTGTTTAGGTGTAAGCCCTGAGAAATACAAACCAACTTGTACACATGTAAGTGGTTACCACTGTGACATCACCTGTTTGCTGGTGGACTATCGCTTGAAGCATCAAATCTTAATTGTTTTAATCCAAACCATGAACGAAATCTAAGGAGCTTTATTGCTTAAATCTAACCAAGTAGTTATATTGCCTGTACCTAACAAAATAGTTTTATTGCCTAAACCTAAACCTAAACAAGCTGTGACTGAAAACTGAAAAATATTCTTTGTGAAACCTAAAAACAATAAATGTATTGTGCAAAATCTATTCACCCAGCACAATTTGCACAATTCAGCATCTAACTGAGAACACGAAGACACGCTGTGTTACTAACTTGTCAATCACAAGGTAGCCGGGCCCGAAAGGAGGAAAACCTGTTTTATCATCTATTTTACTCTAAATGCGACCATCGTAAATCATGCGAAAAGTAGCACAGTAGTTTACATACAACTTAACCTGTTTTTGAAGCCAGTGCAGACGCCTTCTGCTGGCAATTAAAGTCGAGATCTTACACAGTAAATGGTTGTTTTACAGTTTCCATTGGAAGGCCGGTGGAGAAAGAATGATTTTAGTATCACCGAGAGGCATGTTACCACCATCTTGAGTGCCCCATCTCATTTATTCTGTACTATCCTAACAACTGGAACGACCAGCTTTCTTGTTTACCATTTACATCTCAGACAGCTGAAGCAACGTTTGATAATTAAAGGCAGAAATTACAAACCATGCCCCAAACGATGGGGATCATAATTGGCATCATATTGCAAAATCTATCATTCTTGAGGTAGAACGTGTTCATTACATTTTTATACTGAGTAAGACATAAAACAGCACCGTCTCAGTGGTACTCAACAGCAGTTGTTAATGGAGTACATACAATACATTTACATTGGTAGGAATGTGTACTAAAGAAATTCAATTCAGTGAAAGTGGTTTAGATGCAGGTGATGAAACAGTGCGTGATCTATGTGGTCAGTCACACTGTAATCCAAATACAGGACTAGGTGGTGGGTTGGACTGCTCATAACATGACAAATGAACCAATTTAAAAAGATGCGTGAGAACTTTTCTTAATGATAATGAGTGATTAGCACCAAGTCCTGGACAAGAAGGAGATTTATACTGAGATCCGTCTTCGGCATTGTCTGTTAATTGAATCAAATCACTCTCTTGAAAAAGTTATTTGTAAATCAACCACCACTCTCTTGTTTCATGCAAGTCCGTGTTCTATTTTAAATAGTGCTAATTATAAAATGACCATATGATCATCCATATGGCTCATTCTAATTGCATTTCCTCTCATCTGTCATTACACACTGGTAATAAGCCACAGCTTTCTCTGTGTTTATACCTGTTCTCTTTCAGTCCGCCGCCTCTGCGCTCAAACCGCTGAGTTAATGGAGGAATCTGAGAAACAAATAAAAATATCACCTGGACTCGCTCCATCTTCACCACTCTGTCTCACTCCTTATCATCTATTTGCCAACTTCTCTATTATTATCTTTCTGTTTATGCTTGTTTGTTTGTTTACTTGTTTCTTTCTTCCTGCTCCTTCTCTCTGAAGATGCAGGTTTCCTGCCAAGTCATCCCTGTCCTCCATAACATCACCATGCACTAATGCCAGAAACCTGCAGTGATGAATTCAAAGTGTGTTATTTACTAGTAGCCAGGGCGTCAGGGCTAAAAAAAATGGTCCAAATTTTTTGAAGTAATATTTTGACATTTTCAGAAATATCCTTTTTCACTTTCTATCAGAGCGTTGGAAACACAGGGCTGAGGCCGGAAGGCCATTAGCTTAGCTTAGCCTAAAGACTGGAATTTGAGCCACTTAACCTGGTAGTGTCCAAAGTATAAAAATACATCTCTCAGCACCTCAGTTGTATCTGCCTTGTATAATAAGTGCACAAACAGAGATGTGAAAGCAACTGTAGTTGCCTCAAATTTAAACCTTCCAAATGCATTTGAATACAAAGATTGTCATTCATTAAATCCTTTTTGTCACTGTCTGGCTATTTGGCTAGAGAGTTAAGGAGCATTGTGATGAATAACAATAATAAGAAATGTTTTGTCATCCTATGCACTGTGTTGCTTGCCAATTTGTAAGATTTGGCCAATGTATTAGTTTTAAACATTCAAAAAATGAATAAACATTATAAACAGAGTGTGAAGAAACAACAGTGTTGAAGTTATGTCAAAGACATCTATGTACTGTGTTGCGGAGACTGAAGTCAGCATGCTAACCAGCTAGTCCCAGCCCATCCTGGCTCCTAATACCACTTTGTACTCCAAGAGGCAATAGTCTCTCTGTCCAGTATGAAAGCAGAAGCAAATATTTTCACACCTATTTCACTTACAAAACAGAAAAATACAACCGTTCACCATTTTCTTTCAAGTTTCCCTTTTTTTACTGAACTAAGACGAGTTTAATTGCCTCGTTAACTCATCATAAAACATCAAATATTCCGGCTATACATGCTGTTTTTACCTGTTGCCCGACACTCTCACTCTCTCCTGTCTCAACCTGCTGTGTCCTCTGTTACCCAGAGTCAGTCCTGGTCAGAGCTGCTGTAAATCACCTCCTTACTGTATCCCCTGGCTGCAACATGGCATCATTTATTCTCGTAGGCTGTGATTAGACTGCCGTCTGGCATCAAGCCATGTTCACTAGGAGGCCGGTTGAATGAGCCCCATTGCCCACAGTGACTCCTCACAACAGTTAACTGACCTACTTGCTAACAGTAGCTGGTCACTACAGCCAAAGCTTCCTCCAACAAGGGTTTGCAGGTGCTATATGGTGACCTGTGGTTATGTGCCCCCTATAGTTCTGGAGCTATACCATTGAAATCTTGCCATTCCTTATATATTACACCTTTAAAAGTGAGGTTAAAGTGCTGAAAATCTACAAGTTTTGTTGTATGGTCACACTGTAAATATCCAGTAATTGCATTCACTCATTCTGTTTGTTGAGGCACACTCTGATTACATTGTATATAATAATTATGTGTTCATAATGTGCTTATGATCCCGCTTGTGCTTTGTGAGTACCACTTCAAGCACAGCAGCTGCAGTCGAGGAAAACAGCAGGAATGAATGTCAGACAGAGGCTGGGTGGGCACTTTATGCTACAATATTAGTATTAGCAGTAAAATAACTCTCTGGCAATAAAACCACTATATCTACCTATTTATTTATTTAGCTGTAGCCTCAGGCAGAAGCAAACCGGTGCCCTGTCAGCTACAACAACCAGTGGAGAGCAGCGTGCGTGTGTGTGTGTGTGTGTGTGTGTGTGTTTCTGTCTGTCTGTCTGTCTGTCTGTCTGTCTGTCTGTCTGTCTGTCTGTCTGTGTGTCTGTGTGTCTGTGTGTGTTCATACGTACAGATAGTGTGTCTGATTGTTAATAACCACAATGGACAGAAGCAGAGCTGAAGCAGAGTAGAGCATTAATAAATCTCCTCTACATACTCTCCCTCCCTCCATGCACACTAACTTTCCTCTACATACTCTCCCTCCCTCTCTGTCTCTCTCTCTCTCTCTCTCTCTCTGTCTTCCCTGTCCTTCCCCTCTCACTCTCGCTGTACCTCTCTCACCCCCCATCTGTCGCTGCCTCTCTCTTCCCTCCTCTCTCTGCACTCGGTCGGTGAAGATGGATCACTCTGTGTCTGTCAGCAGTAGTATCACAGAATGAGAATGTATTGTCTGCTGTCTGAGATAATAAATGCTGCTATCTGCGCTACTGTTCCCGGCCATAATAGATGGCCCATATCTACACAGCTTCTGTTTATGAGATTATCACAGCCCTCTGCTGTCCCCCAAGCCCCCGACAGGAGAGATGGAGAAATTACTTTATCGCTAGGGGGCCCGAAAGTTATCATTTGCGAGGAATTCGTCGAGTGGGAGCTTTGTGAATTGGCAGTTACTGCCACTTCTACTGTGGCGTCACACGCGCCGAGAGTGTGAGCACAGAAGCAGGAGAGGTTAAATTGTTCTGTGATTGCTCTTTTATGCTGCTTGAATCGGTGATGTGTTATTGAGAGAGGCCACCTGAGAGGAGGGAGAAAAAGATTAGCATCAAACCAAACCCTCTCCCCTCGTCCTCACGGTACATCGCCATTTATCTTGTTTTTTTTTATCTTGTTCTGATTTCTGGGAGCATGTACTTAGTTCATGCGAGTAATCGCACATGGATCTCATAGTGCGAGGGTTTATACACTCACAAAGACCTCTGTGCCGAGCACATTATTAAGATGTTTGGAGCTCTTTCCAAACAGCTTTTCTCACCGCTCATTCAAATCGGCGCGGGTCGTTTGATGAATGAAGGTCTGGGCAGCTGAGAGAATCAGTCACAGTCACTGGTCACTGTTGGACAGGGTTGCCATTAGAGAGTGTGTGTGTTTGTGTTCGTGTGTGTGTGTGTGTGTGAAATGTATTACTGCTGGTCACTGAGGGAGTCTGTTGACAGTTGAACCCAGTCTTGACCACCTGACCCCGACCTGACCTCTCTGTCTGGCTCCGACCGCAGAGCAGAGGGTCTTATTGGCTCAAGCTGCTGACTGATGGCGCTCCTCTCCTCTCTTGGCCGTGGGCCTCGACCCGGGCTTGTCCACAACAGGACAGAGCAGGACGGGCCAACAGGGGCGGCTCAACGTGACCATCATGTACAGATACTGCTGTGATATACAGCTCATTTGCTGGTGGTGTTTCTTTTTCTTAAAGTTCAATTGTCAGTCTCTCACTCAGCTCATCTGACCTCATGTCACTCTATAGTACACAGCATGATATTGTGTGAATAACAGACAAGGCAGATGAATGTTCTGGATAGGTGACACAAAGCAGGCTGACCACATTCAATCCAGTTTTGGGTAAAAGAGCTGACCACTTCATATTTGTCCAGCTCTGACCGGTGGCTCTAATTGGCCCAAAACCTGAACAAGGGCATTAATTGGCTGTTGGCCCTGTCTGTATGAGCAGAAGGAGCCGCTGGCTCAAAGCCGCACCGCCTGCTCTGCAGCACACGGCTGTTAATCTGAGCTACTGTAGAGTTTTGCTTGAATTTTATCTTCACACACAAGTCCTGTTTAGGAAAAAAAGACTGCACATATTGCCTTGGCCATCTTTGTACAATACATCAGAAAATGTTTTAGACCAGAATTAGACAACATTTGAGTCAACGCCTTTACAAATTATGTCATTATGGAAAAAGAGACAGCACTTTGAACACTGGTATGCAATAGAGCCACAACTCTGAACACACAGGGTTCAAACGATCTACCGCCAAAGTCCTGGTGCCACAGCACACAACCAGAGGTCCTGTGTCAGTGTAGTCATGTCGGACTCAAAGTGGGGCCTCTATGAATCAGATTTCTTCTGGCAAGTCCCACAGATGCATAATCAGATTGGGATCTGGGGGATTTGGAGGCCATGTTGGCCTTGAACATTTAGGCCTCATTCAGACCCAATAAGGCATTGCGGCAATTAGCTGCAGGGTTGTGCATCATTAAGGGAGTGTCCCTCCATGCCCTGTTTGTGTGATGAAAGGGTGTCCAGGTTCAATTGAATGGGAGGAGTCCTGTGTTTGCCTCAATTCCTGATTTGGTCCAAAGGAGGCATTAGACATGTTCCTCGGGCTATTCCTGAGTAGTTACTGTGGGGTTGCGGCACTGCCATCTGGGAGTCCTCGGTAAGCTACAGTATTTAGTTAAGTCCGGCGGGATCCACATGTATACCAGGACCTGTGGTTCAACAGCAGAACATTACATATAGATGAGATGGTTAATGTTATTCACATCGCCAGTTAGTCCTTTTAATGTTGTGGCTGATTGGTGTAATATGATATTTTCCATAAATACATCTGTGTCCATAGTGACCAAGTATGACTCCAGTTATTGCCAAAAGTTTAAAGTTACATTGAAGTTTAACTTAAAGGTCATCTTTGCTGCATCTGGCTTCCTGCCATGCGACTTGTAGAAGAAAGGATTCTTATCTACAGTAGATAGCACAGCCAGGGAGTTGAAATAAGAAAAAAAAAAATGTTTAAGTGTAATGTTTAATGTTTTAATACCCATAAACACAATGTCATTACAATGAGATGATTAATGGAATATAATCAAAGACAACTATCAATGGAATAATTGTGAAAACAGTTCTTGGGGGGGGAACAACCAGAAAAAAATATACAGGTAATGTTTCTGCAAACAGATATGTTTGATTTATATTTGTACATGGGAGAAGCTTTATATTGGCATTTCCACAAAACATGTCATATCATGTCAGGGTTAGGAGATGATGACAGAGTTACAGGTGAGAAGGCTGGCAAGCTGGTGACAGTAATCTGAGTCAGCATTTTAACATTTGTAAATGTCAAACCACTCGATGACTTTGAGGACACCTCGGGACACTTTCCAGTCGTGCCTGGGCGACACATAAATAATATATCTGACTGGACGTCTGTGGCCGTGTTTTGGCGACAAGACCAGATGTTTTTAACGAGACATCTGGACATCTCCAGCCGGTATTTTAAGCCAAAACATTTTGGTGTCCTCACCCTAACCAGTTGGGTTTTATTTTCGCCGAACTTCAACCAGAGCATAAGCACAAGAGAGGAACTGAAAATTAAATTGAACCTTGGGGAAATGTATAGTTTAAACATGAAGACATTTAACTAGTTTGAAAATATTTTGCAATGGTAAAACATGCAGAATGAGCAGGTATTCCTACGATACAATATTTACATTAACAGGCCTCCAGAAGGATACACATACGCACTGAAAGTGTTGAGGCAGGCACACTGTATATGGTATCATCTTTGTCAGGTTGCAGATGTAGTTAGCGACTGTAGAGTTTGGTTAGCTGTCTCACATATCACATTCTCCAGACGGAGACGCCATATGTAGAGGAAGGATTTCTTATCCATACAATATCCATTCAGCACATTCAGTGCCTAACAATAAAGGGGCAGTTCATGACATAATCTACAACTTCCTGCATGACAAAAGGTGAGGATGACCCTGGATCCACCCATTTAGTCAGTGTTTTCGGTGTCCTTTGATTTTTTTGTTTGTGTTATGATATATATTTTTATGTCCAGACATTAACCTTCAATGTGAGAATCTCCTCATTTCTGCCTTTACTTTGAAAGGAATACATCTTCGTTCTTTTTCCTCTCTTCCAATCTTCATTTTTTTCATTGCTCTAACAGTCCACAAAAAGGTCAGACTTTTCAGTACTGGGGGTGAGTCAGGATTTCCTGAAGCTTTAAAGCTCATCGTTTGAAGAGGAAATAGTGTGCTGATACGGTCCAAAAAATATAGTTCCCCAGCTGCCTGTCTCCCGCTCTCTGGAAATAAAAATGTCCCTGTTCTCTAGATCTTGATGATTTGTAGACCTTGACAAATGTCAGACCAGACCAGGCTCTCAGCAGACAGCTATACGTCGCCATCGTCTTTAGATGTTTGTTTGTTTACATGGCAGCGAACACGACAATGAATCCGCACCCCGTGTCACACGTCACATGGTGATTCAGCTCTGCTCAGTCATCGTATGTTTTGACTGCGTGTGTAGTAATCAGCTGCTGTTTGAGGGCGACATCCATCTAACTGTCACACTAAGTCCACAGGGAGACACACACACACGCGCGCACACACTCTTCAGCTCTGTCTGGCAGACCATTGGTTACTCATTAGACACAGAGAGGGACTGGGGACAAAGAGCAGCTATGCTAATGCTCTTTGATTTTCTTCTCCTCTCTCCGCAGAATCTATTCTGCTCCTTTATCCACATCACTGTCTCCTTTTTACATTCTGTGCTCTCGATTTTATTGCATTGAAATTTGCAGTACCAAAGACCAAATTCATTTAACACCACTGATGTGAAGTTTATTTCACATTTATTCCCCCAAGAACAAGAACTTTGCTACAGCTGTGGCACGTTTGCCACAGGTTGAATCTGTACACCTTGTGATGCAAATATTGTGTCCATCAGTGCGTTTGAAAAGATGCCTGATGTGCATTATGTAGTTGAGAATATCTGTAAAGAGACGAATAAGAGGGTTTAGAAAGGCGTGACTTTCAATGTCAATGGCCTACATCTTGATCACTAATTAGGCACCTGTAACAGGTAACACGCTACTGTACATTTTCATCTCGCTAATGCTAGCCAGTAATTGGTTGAACTTTTCAGTGCACCTGCCTTTATGAAAGCGAAATCAAGGGTCCAATCAGGATGTGGAGGTTCGCCAATCGAAAGGGTTCTGTAAATACTTTACAGTAGATTTAAGTGTCTCTCATCATAGGAGGCAAATGTCAGTGTAAGTGAGAGAAATAAGTCGTATTTAATTTAGAATATCAAAGATTGGTTTACAGCGACATTACTTAAAGTCTTGAAGTGTCTTTTGGCGCTGAACATCAAAACTCTAGAAACTGGAGGGGAAACTGAGCGACTGCATCCGGCTGATGGATTTGAAATTGTTGTTTTCATAGATCCATCAGTCACCGATACCATGGTCGCCATAAGAAACATATAGTTAAGTTAGACAATGATCATGGACAGGCCTAAAGACAAAATGTTGACACTTTGTGGATCCTCCGTTTACACCAACCAACTCGCTACAGTGACTTCCTCCTTTGCACCACATTGTTTGCCAGACCTTGAGGCACTTCCTGGAAAGACCAATTCTGTTGTTCTTTTGGATCTTCGTTCATTCCAATCTTATGCCCCTACTGACAGGATGATATGGTTTGTCAGTACCTTCCCTTTTTTTTCATATTTTTCCTCTGTGACGTCTGTGGTAGTTCAGATTCAGGTGGACAAATAACACTTCGAAGAGTGGAGTGAAAACCATTTCTCAAAATGTTTTTCTTAAATGTTCAGAACACTGAAGATATGACCATCTGCTTCAGCAAAACCTCCAAATCAACCTCCTGAACTATAAATAACTGCTCACTTTTAAAGATGGTAAACTAAAGAAGGAATTCCAGCACAAAAACAATCTGTTTAATTTGTCTTTATTTCCAACTGCAGCAAATGTGTTTTATCTACACTGAATCTTGACCTTTATTACATTTCCCATTCCAATGGTTTGTTAGTTATTTGGTTGTTACATGTAAAGTATGGCTAAAGGTAAGACCAACTACATAATTAAAAGCAGACCAATGTAAAAAACGAAAATAGCTCCATGACTTAAAGTGGAGTCAGGTCAACTTCATTCACATGGCTGGAAATCACAAATTTGCCTCAAAGGGCTTCATAATCTTCAACATACAGCATCTTCTATCAGTCAAATCATAGATTCAATTGTTCTGATTGGCATTTGGAAGCCCTCTGGCAACAGCATCTTCAAAGACAAACATAACGTTACAGACTGTATGGCAGCGTGTGCAGGAGCGTGAAAACATTTCGAGTTTCAGAGGCGCTGTACAGACACTGAAAGTTTGCTCAGCGCTCCTCACAGAGATCTGAGGTCTTGAAAGAGATGCCAGCATGCCTTTAATTTAGCAAAGGCTCCAAGGCAAGAGAGGGCTAAGCTTATAGAACGACGCCGTCTGAGGTGGCGCACACACTTGAGGACAATAACCTTGATCATGGGAACTCTTCAGAATTCATCACCGCTTGGAAGTGTGAGTTACGTTTGAAAGAACATCTTTGAGGACACACACAGAGAAACACAGGAAGGATGCACCACTCGCGGCCCAAAGGCAGGGCTTCCCTTGTTCACCATTCTGTGAGAACACACTCAGTAATGTCATTACTATAACCCAGAGACTTGTTCAGGAAGGGTTTCAAAGAGAGAGCTGCAGCTGGGACGTTTCCTCTTAAAATCAATACAGGAAATAACCTCCCTAGACCAGAGCTGAGCTGCACTGGGACAAGAAACAGATGCCTCTACTGTACATGTGGTGAAGTGTGAAGATGCTTCAAAATGATGACTAGTGTGATGACTGCGATGAGAGCCCGACACGTGCAGAGGGCCGGTCAATTATACATCCATGTTCAGAGTGGGAATACAGCCACAGAGGGCAAAGAAACACAGAATTCTGCACGGGTTGAATTACTGAATGGATGCAAATGCACATTTATTGAGTCCTAATTGCATTTTTACCATGTGCAGATGAATGAGAAACACAAGTAATAAGTACTTAAACATGCTGAACTTGACCTTAATTAACACACACTATCACATTCTCCTCTTTGCTGTGCATTAATGGGCTGCAAATGCATGTGTGAGGGTGTGTGTGATGGGGGTTCTTTCATCATCTACATGAAAATGAGAAGGCCAGTGCATTGTTCCCACTGAGAAAATACACACACACACACCCCGACACGGATTGGTTTCAGTGCATCTGCCAGGGAGTGTGCGCGTGTGTCCTTTTCCACACTATTGTTGACATGTTAATCTCAACACTTCCATTCACCAAACCTCCTTATAGCTCCACATGGGGTAAGCATATGTATCAGTGGCCAGCCCTGTGTGTGTGTGTGTGTGTGTGTGTGTGTGTGTGTGTGTGTGAATGCAGTTGAGAGCAGACGGTCTATGTATGCGTGGCCATTGTGTTTGACCCCCTGTTTATTCAGTGTATTCGCAGCTCATTTCCCTTTAAATACAGCCATACAGCAATGTGTCCTTGGTATGTGATTATTTCACCATAAATGGTTTAGAGTCTGTTATCATTATAGCATGAAATCAAATGTTTGGTAACAATACTGCAATCTGAAAAGTGTTATGGCTGCAATGATCCAGAAGCACCTGCTTTCTATTTATCATGTGTGATCTAATATCTAATGCAGTGGAATGTGCAGACAAATCACAGTTGAGCACAAATGACCAATTTTCATGTTCAGGCTACTTTGCAAGAAAAAATGTGTAAAGAAGCATCAGTGGCATGTCATAAATACACATGACAATGTAATGATGATCAAGGAACAAGGTCATTTTATCATGATTTAACACAACACGGGGTTGCATAAAAAAACTGAGGTTTTTTAACCCCTTCATGCTGTATAAACTACAGAATGTATACAGTCATTTATATACAAATATACCTCAACACTACTTCCGATCCAATTTTTTTAATTTCCCTTTGGGTAGTTGCCATCAGCAGCAAAATGATGGTGATGATGACATGGTCGACATCTTCACATCAAAAGTTTGACATGAGGGAAAAACTGTCCACCAACTTTGACTGCGTGTGAGTGTCAAGCATCAGTGTTATAAACACAGAGTCCACCTGTCCTCTCTGTGGTCCTGCACTCTGTTGGCTCGGGACACGGCCCGCCCATCAAGCGCAACAGCTTAATCTGAGAGTGGTGGTGGAGACAGGTCTCTGTGGGGACAACAGTCTCTGATTTCAAGAGTCCCATTTGTCCATTTCCTTTTCCTGTTACCAGACATTAGCCTGCGGCATCCTTAAACCAAGCTGGATTAGCGTGGCTCTTGTTCTGACTCCCTTCCTCCCTGGGACCTTCAGTAAATCAGTTGCTCAATATAAATCGCCACATCACAGCATCATCACTGTTTGCCCTGGTGACTGGTTAGTCAAGGGCAAAATAACATCAAATCAAGCTATTTATACATCCTACTTATGGAAAATGAGGTTTATTGCTTTATTGAGCCAAGTCAATTAAGAAGACTCAAATTTTCTATCTGTGCTTTTTCAGATGTTATAGCCAGCCAGCTATTTGTCACACAACAACAGAAGAAAAGAATAATGGTTAACATGCCCGAGACTTCTCCGTCACAGACTGCTACCAAGAGCTGTCAGATGGCTCCCAACTCACTGGTGGACGGTGCTTGTCCAATCACTGCATAAAGACAGTGTATGCAGGTTTGTCTCTGTGGTGTCAGCGCCCAGTGTATCCTCTCCTTTTATGCAAATCAAGTTCAAATTAAGTGCAGCTAACCTGATTCCGCAAAAGTACTCTTATAAAACAACCGCTGAGCACAGAGCCAAAGAGACACAACCGTAGCCCTCAATCAACTTGATGGTTTCGGAAGTGAAGTGTCTACGGTAAACACAGGATGTGCGTAGTTTCATGCTTGCTTTTTCATTTGATTAGAGATCTCGTTACTGAAGGAAACATTAAATAGGGCAGTCTCACCGCCCACTATGTCAGTTTTGCCTGTCCGCCCTGAGGCGAGCTGAGACAGTAAACTGGAGACAGAATGTGGTGACATGTTGTGGGATTTATGAGGCAGGCAGACGGGAGCACTGCAGCAAGCGAAAAGGAGGAGACATCAGGGCCAAAGGAAAACAAAGCCATACTTCGATGAAAAATGGAGTCACGACGGGCATGGTTCTGTTCTGTTTCTAAGCTCAGTGGAAACGTCTGCAGTTTGTGTTTAAAACGCCTTTCTGAATGTAATCTGTTGATCTCTGGCAAATCACATGTAAGGTCTGGGTCATTCAAAAAGGAAACATTGCACATGAACGGCTTTTAAAACCACATGAGTGACTTGTCGAGGGAAGTAGATGTAGTCAGAAGTGGAGCTGCCATCTGGGCAAGAGAGAAGGTCTGTTTCTCATTTTCTTTAATGTTGCAAGATGGGGCATTTTTCAATATTTCTGATAATACCTCCTAAAGGGTGAGGCGTCCACTGTTCTTTATGTGTTAACAAGATAAACAAAAAATAGAGAAAGCAGGATTATACAAATATGGGGTTAAAGGCAATGTAGTAACACTTGCTTAGTTTGAATGGGCAATATTTCTTCAATCTGATTGAAATCATTCAGATTAGAGGTTCCAACTTAACTGTACCAAGTCCTGTTGCTCTGGGTCGGAACCACTTCTGCTGTTTTGACTTTTAGCCTTGTAATGTTAGTAGGCGGCATTCAAACTCCTCCGGTGGTTCCTGATGGTTCTTGCTTTGTTCATCTTTTCAAGCGCTTGTTTGAACAACTTGTTTCAAGCCTATCAACAATCTGTTACTCCTTTAAGACCCCCAACAAATAAGTTGTATCAGCCACAGACTAGTTTTTGTATCATCATCATCTTTGATGTGGCCCCCAACGGGATCAAGCCTATGCAGAAAGAATGTATTTCTCCAACTGGAGAGAAACGATTGGACTTACAGGGTTTACATAGTTAAAATTTCCCAATTGGTTGGATTATCAGAGGATTACACTGCCCCTCTCAATCTGATCCTAATTCACTCAGATCAGTCCTGATCAGATCAGTTTCTTCCAATTGAGCTGTTTTAATTAGTTATTTTTCTGCATTTATTCTGATCATTATTGGAATATAAAGATCCATGTAAACACTGAGACTGAGCTACTAATAACGGCATTTAAGTAGGAGTAGTTAAATCATAAATGACGAAAAACGATTACACAGATTTCTACAGCCTAACAGAGTCAAATACAATTATTACTATGATACAATTGTATAGAAATTGATTTTGCAGGGTTGTCTCTGTGGTCTAGCGGTCTAGACCGCATCTCTCCACATAGTTTGGTAAAGGCCGGCGCAAAGAAGAAATATTGTCTTTTAAAAAAAGCAGTGAAAGTCTTTCTGGTTTTGCCCATCCTGAAATGAGGGATTCCTTTCTCAGTAGCACTTTTCATATACAGACACACACGCACACACACACACATACACGGACACAAACCTCTGAGCATGTAACAGAGACAAGAACACAGGTGTGAGATGTAGGCTGTGATTACAGTTAGTAATGAAGTCATAAATCCGTGTGTGTGTGTGTGATATGCATTGCAGCTTGAGGGGGATGTTAGAAATGCGTCTGTGTGTTTTCGGAGGACCCCCTCTGTGTTGCAACATGCTCTTGCACACTTTCCTATACTCCAGATGGTGTAGGTGACTCTCACACACACACGTACACACACGCACGCACACACGCGCGCACACACATTCAACCTGCCAGACAGACATATAGTAAGCAGCGGAGATGTAAATGATTACAGATTGGTGACAGGATTTGATTAATTACTCCTGATAGAGGGTGAGTGTGCGTTGATGATCAGCAAAATGCGTAATGATCCACATTATGGACAAAGACACACAAACACTTCTGCTCACATGCAAATATGAAAACACACAAACCTTTTTCAGAGTGCTGCAGTGAGGCCCAACTTATTAAACAATAGTTTCTGTGTGTGTGTGTGTGTGTGTGTGTGTGTGTGTGTGTGTGTGTGTATGTGTGTGTGTACTGTATGTATATGTGGGCTTTGTGAGACTGGTTCATTATGTTTTCAGAGAAATGGGTGGAAATGGAGAGAGACAAAGAGGAGGTGAAGTAAATGTAAGGACAAAGATATATGGAGGAGGTGAGAAAGAAGACAGAGGCAGACAAAGAGAAAATAGAAAGGAGCGGATGGATATAGCTTTCTATTTGTGGGTTAACTTAGCAGACAACCTTGGAGCAGGGAGAAACAGCCTGCCTTGCTCTGTGCTGAAACATCCTCGCTAATTAAAGGTGCAACATGTACGATTTTTAGTTGAAAAGGTTCAGAAATTGAAAGACAAACAAAATATTAAGAAATAACTGTTTTTATGACAGATGTTAATGCATTGTGCTACAGAGATGTCTATTGAAGTTGGAATGCTAAACAGCTAGCCACTTGCCATTTTGTATCTCAAGAAGCAGTAGTGCAATAGTAATAGTTAGCTGCACAGTTTACTGAGCTAACTAACTAACAGTAGCAACATTTAGCAGCAGCTAGCGACCATGTTGGCCATGTTTGGAGTTGTTTTGAGTATAACTCTGGCAGGTGGCCAATCCATACCTCGATATTGATATGGACTGATGAAAAGTCTCGATTTACTTCACATTTGTATTCAGAGGAACAGTTTTTCCTTAAAGGGATATTCCGGCGTAAATTTAATCCATGGTCTACCACACTGTGACACCGACTAAGACCCCCCCTTGAGAGATCAAGTTTACAGACCGCTAGTTTATGTAGTTTTAGCAACCTCAGAAATGACCGCACGATAACAATACAATGCAGTATATGCCTCCAACAAGAAATCACCATTAAAAAGCCACAATAATGCTCAGAACAGCACCAAACTTCAGCAACAGTACAAATAGTGTCTCAGCACATAAATCGAGGCATCAAACCTCTGCTAGCTTAGCCACATTGCTATTGTAAAGTGAACACAACTCACCACTCTCCTGCTGCAGCTTCCTGCTGTGGGGAAGCCCTGCGAGTCGATTACCAAGTGCGGTTAGAAATGCTCAATTCCGTTCTTTTCCCCGTCCGCTCTCGATAATAACTGTTCGAATTTTGATTGCATTTCCATTGAGTAATAATCATACATTTCCATCCTTGAGCTACAGAACTCTACTGCACTTGGTGATCGACTTGCAGGGCTTCCCTGAGTACGACACATTTGACACATTTTACTCGTATTGTGCTCATACATCATCTGTTCTGGAAACTTGCTTCAGCTGGGTACTAGCTCAACCGTAGTAAAGGTCTTTACAAATCTAACCAGAGTTGGTGTTTTTTATGATATATTATGCCCATCAAAGGTTTTCACAAATAGGTACAAAAAGGTGTTCTTATCTTAACCATCCAGTTGACCGCCAGGAATTGTATGTTTGCATGGTACACTTTCACCTATTGATGTATAGATATATTTTTTTAACAGACATTACAGTTAAAATGAGCATCAAATGTGGAAACTCCTTCCCTCTGTGTGCGCTGTGAAAAGCAACTAACTTAGATTGAAAATGTCAAGATATCCCTTTAACAAGGCAGATGCGATCA
Source organism: Acanthopagrus latus (assembly GCF_904848185.1). Lineage (NCBI taxonomy): Eukaryota > Metazoa > Chordata > Actinopteri > Spariformes > Sparidae > Acanthopagrus > Acanthopagrus latus. Next base: position 17,308,814 of record NC_051055.1, read on the forward strand.
AATTGCACATGTCCTGTTCAGCAGAGCGGTCTTTTGGGATTTCCGGGGATTATAATGACAGGTCTACTGTGCAAAGCAGGAACTCTAATCATATCGCTCCAAAAACTTCAACTACAACCCTTCCTTCCACACTGCGTTTCTCTAAAAAGAAAAAAAAAAACAAGAAAATCCAACATATGTGCACAAAGAAGAATTTTCGTCGCCCTCTATTTGTTGGAGTGAGTGAGTAAATGGCTCCCTTAAGGCCGAGCTGTGTGACCATGGAGACAATGGGGTATTTTACTACTCCCTCCAGCCATTTAGGCGGCTATTTCTAAAGCAGTGGCAGCCACTTTAGCCGGGGTCCCACATGGTGCTGTGGGCGGATATGGATAGACAGGGCAATTACGCTGGATTTTTCAAACACACAGTCACACACACACACACATAGACACATACAGTACTTCCATGCACTTCTAATGGCGCTGTCATTTCAAGAACCTTGGGAGGTGACCATGAGACAGGCGACTGCCCTTTTGTCTCGGCTGTCCTGTGTCACCAAATAATCTATGGCATCATTAACAGCAGTGATTAACATATGTTATCCATGAAACATCTGATACCAGAAATTATCCAATCAGTCTGCCTCTGTCTCTTTGTCCCTCTCCCTCTCTGCCTGTTTCTCCTTTAATCATTTAAGAGTATAAGACGGCAGCATTGGTCCCGCCTCCTCAGCAGCTCAACACCTCCTCGGGAATATACAGTTTAATCTGCAAGTTTTGCAAATCCTCATTCTACTTCCCTGGGTCATAGGAAGAAAATCTGAGATTGAGTGGTATGCCACTTAAAAAAAAAAAAAAATGTGGCTAAAGATAGTACTGTAGCTGGCAGGACCTTTCTCGGTGTGTATCTGTGGGTGGTTTAGAAGCTCCTCTGAACCCCTGCTGTTATTCTGTAAAGAAGCGAACAGCCTGCAGCCCGATAATGACTCCACTGAATAGCTGCATGATTATACCTCTTTCTGTGAAATGTTTGTCTTTTCCCCTCTTCTGCATTTTGTCTGCACCGCTCCTCTTTGTCTGTTTTGTTCTTTCAGCTCTTATTCTTATTATTTTCTCCGTTTCTTTGTTGCTTTGTCCTCTTTTGTATTGTCTGTACTCTAACCCCTCCTGTCTGGAGTTCACTACCCACAGACTTTCTATCTATCTATCTATCTATCTATCTATCTATCTATCTATCTATCTATCTATCTATCTATCTATCTATCTGTCTGTCTGTCTGTCTGTCTGTCTGTCTGTCTGTCTGTCTGTCTGTCTGTCTATTTCCATATGGCTGCCCATAATATGATCTACATTATTTTTGCATGTATCATAAAAAGGATCTCTGACAGCATTTACTGTGAATGTCTTTTGTTTGTAGAAGCGCCTTCACTTTGTTATGGATACACAGACCGTGCAACAGTTAGTATTCATACCAAAAGTCGATGTTGTTTTCAATAAACCATAACCGCAATCTTTCTCTTCCCTTAACCAAGAAATCCTTTTTTTTTTTCATCCGCCGTGGTGATTGTTTCCTAATTTTAACCGCACTCTTCGCCTCACCAAATATATTTTATTCCTAAACTAATATTGGCAAGTCATAAAGGTGTCGCTGTGCCTCGAGCAAAGTATTTGTCAGATGGTCAGACAACATCTCGCCCTCACGCTGTGGATGTTGGTATGGTTCGACGCATTGATTGGCCGGGTGTGCAGACATAAAAAAAAGTGTCTGCCGTGCACCACCAACAACTTTTGAAAATCTATTTTGAGAAATTCTTGTCTGACTGTGTCAGCTGTCCAGTGTTGCTGCAAGTCATGGCTCGTCCCTCCTATGACACTTTGATACAATCATAGCTAATTCTGCCCTCAGACCCGGCCAGGTGACACTCAACTCCGCCGATTTTACTCATTAAAGTGTGTTTATAGTTCCTGGGGAGAACTGCTGAATATGTGAAAAAAAATAGTATAAAGCATTTTGTGGCTCCAGAGGAAGCTGCCTGTAATCTGGTAAATTCCCTCCAGTGATGTCACTCAGTGGCTAAATTTAATTGTGGGTAACGTGGGAACCAGGTTTTTTAGTAAGGAATAATTTCATGTGGAGTAAAAATGGTGATATGTTTCTGCAGTATTGATTGAGTGCAATGCAAACCCAGTGGACTGCACTTAAAAACCTGGCATCTACATTACCCACAATGCACCTTAACCAGTGACATCACTGGAGGCAATTTATCAGATTTCATGCAGCTTCTTTTGGAGCCACACAACGCTTTAAACTACTTTTTTAACATATACTTCCCAGAACCAGTAAACACATTTCAAGGTGTAAAACTGGTGCATTTACCTTTTCAGTGAAGGTCTCACTTTTGTCATGGAAAGGTGGACTTTAATGACAACAACTGAAAACAGAATGGAGAGTGAAAGAGCCAATAGACTTCCATCCACCGAGTCTGAACTCCCATTTTCCAAAGGCATTTTAAACACTACAGAAACTCTGAAAGTTACAACACAACATCAAGGGGATATCGTGCCTATAAAGGCTTTTGACCCCCTCTGGCAAGCAGAAAACAGCTAATGGCCAATTTATAGTGTACTTCACAGTCGGACTGTAATTCTGTGGTTTGCCTTTAAACTGGAGGGAGCTTTTTTGCGACAACAACTGCGGTGTGTATGTATCATGACAGAGAGACTATCCCAGAAGGAGTAGATTATGGGAGTAGATGAGGACAAGGCGAGGTGTATAGCTGTCACACAGCACTCAGATTAGCTCGGAGGTGTGATGTATGCCTCCGCTGCTAGCTAACAAGGGATTATAAAGCTTCACATAATCCTGGATGGGCGGGCTGGCTCAGGACTCTCACTGTTACTGCATTAGCATTAAGCATTAATAGTGCCCTAGCATTAGTGTTAGCAGCTAATAGTGTCCCAGAATACATTAACAGCTAATAATGCGATTCTGTAAGATTAGCATTAGTTATAATATAATGTCATAGTGCTTGCATTATGAGTGTATATGTGTGTGTGTGTGTGTGTGTGTGTGTGTGTGTGTGAGAGAGAGAGAGAGAGAGAGAGAGAGAGAGAGAGAGAGAGAGAGAGTTAGAGGGCAGGTTGAATATGTGTGTGAGTGTACATTAGGTATATGTGTATGTGGGTGGTGTGTGTAGGTGCCTGTGTGTCAGTGGCAGTGGTGTGTACAGGAGCATGCATCAGCAGATGATAGAAAATGCACAGAGACAATAGAAGGTTACTGAAGACAGTGAAGGAGGGAAGATGGAGGCCACACCAGGTGAGGGGTTTAACAGAGTGTGTAGCAGCATGCATTAGTTACAGCAGGCACTGATGCAGCCATCATACACATACACACACAAGGTCATCTCACAAAGGGTGTGTCATCTTCATATATGTCACCGGGAGGTCAATTAAAAGATAGAACTGACTCCACAAAGTTGAGGACAAGGTATTAGAACATCAACCGCTGATAAGTGTTGATGTGAACTAATTCTCAAACAACAAAAACAGAATATGTTTGATCCGACACTGCTGCTGATAGATTAATATATTTTGTATGTGGATTCAAAACGTCTGCCTATGACAACTGAAATCATTGTTGATGTGCCCAATATGGTCTGGATTAAAGGGTAACTTAACTAATACCGACTAAGGCCAGGGTCAGAATCCTCAAATTCAACACTGATACTTTTTCATTAGTAATGGCACACTGCGTAGATTTGTAGTAGATTGTTTTCAATCACAATATTGGCGCAGTCATAATACAAGTTTATGTACCAATACATTTACAGTGGAAAATAATATCCCAGAACACTGACTGAAGCTAGAACGGTGGCCGGGCCACAGGACAGCTTTAATAGTAAACTGTGTCACTGTGTCTTTGTCTTTACTGTGTGCATGAAGAGTTTACATGCCCAGAATGTGACCTGACATGAGGGAGATACATTATTCTTGGTTCATTTCCTATTGACACAATTATTGAGACTCTAAACAAGCTGTTATATTGGTTGTTTAACTTCTTAAAGTGTCAAGCCAAACACTCCGACGCCTCTCTTTCTTCACGTCTCCTGTTTGTCTCTTAAGTCGCCAAACAACCAAAGGCAAATATGCCGATAATAAAAAATTCCATGAAAGAGATGCTCCTCACGCCTCTGCTCTGTCTTTCCCTCCCTCTTCTGTCCTCCTCTAATTCCAGACTCGTGTTTCAAACGGCGAGTGTCCTCTGAATGATCTCTGTGCAGCATTAACCTGTAATCTTTGATAACAGACCTCCAGCTTTTCCTCCCCTTGCGCTATTCCCGTCCCTAAATTGACTGTCCGGTCAGTTAATCAGCAGATCCAGTCCCTTCCTTAGGTCACCACGGCTGTCGGACATCTGCTCTTGACCTTTAATCGATGACCTTTCTTCCTGCCCAGGGGTCCTCAGATGCATCCCCGTATCATTAAAACCGTCCCAAGAGGTCAAACTTGAGGTCAAGGCTGCTCCTGGAGGTCGGAGGTGAAAGGTCGCCGCCCCGTCATCAATAACAGACAGGGTGTAAGGTCTATTGTTGTCTACAAGTAGTGAAAGGCGGAGACGCAGGGCTCGGCTCCCACAGGGCCACATCAGTGGGATCAGGTTTGTATCTCTGCCTTTGTTTGTTTGTGTGTGACAGTTTTTTTCAAGCGCAGAATACATTATGCGCTACAGCTGCACTGTGTGTTGCCCTTTCGATGTTGAATCCATTCGCTTAAGATGAATGTTCACCTTGTGGTGCTCAGTCAGATGTGGGAGCTTTTTCAGGCATACGGACATTGCTGATTTAGTCCACAGGTTTCTTGTTGTTGAACACACACACACACACACACACACACACACACACACACACACACACACACACACACAGCCCCATTGCCACTGTCTGGACCACTTGCTTTCCCCGCCTCACGTCCTCAATGAATAACTTTGTCTCCTTTTTCCTGGCATCCCATCCAACAAACACAAGTCTTTCTAGAGGAAAAAGAGCTCAAAGTGAATACATCTGAGGAAGTGTGGATTTGCCTTTTATGGTGTGATCCATGATGCATCCAGAATGGCTCCGGAAACAACAAACGAAGCTTCAAAAAGTGCACTAAGCCACTTTCAAATGACATACGGCTTTTGGCTCAAGTGGCCCGTGCGCCGACCAAAGAAGAAGGTTCTCGAACAGCAGACTGATGTGTGATTGGAAAACCTTGGAGTGGACGTGGCCTCCGTCACCTCCCCGCTTTGTTTGTTCCCCCTTTTTTTTTTTCATTCAACTTTTTCCACTGTTTCACTCTCACCTTCATTTCCTCATCCCACGTCCAGCGCCTCAGATTCTGACACCCCCGCTCCCCGTCTCCATCCCACCCCTCCCTCTGTGTAACCTTGCGGGGTAAAGCTCCATTGACATCTGCTTCATAAGTATTCAGGACTCAGCGCCTTTGACATTAATCAGCCTACAGTACATTATCTCCCCACTCCTCTCTGGTCTCCCCCCATCCCCCCCTTTTGCCTCCTGCTCCTCCTCTCATCCCTATCGCCCCTCCTCCCCTCTTTCTTCCTCCCCTCCTATCGTCGTCTCAGCTTTCCATCCGCTGTTTTCTTATCATGGTGTGATAACCAGAAGAGAAAAGGGCATTACTAAGTATGTATGTTGCCTACCTGAACGCCTGGCTATCCAGATACACTGTCTTTCTGTTTGCCTTGCTGTCTTAGGAGTAAGACAGCAACTTTAATACAGCAGTCACAATATAACAAGGTCAACCCAGATACACATGACCGAAGTAGTCTGGTGACCTGTTCAGAGCGCACCCTGCCTCACGCTCCATGCTTTGGCAACAGGAAACCCCGAGCAGGATAAGTCAGTATGGAAAATGGATAGATGGATGGATGGATTGATCTCCACCTTTGCTGCAACCATGCAGGAGAAATGTATGACAAGAACCCAGTGTGATTTTTCCACAAGAGAGAGAGGCATTTTTGCCAGAATTGGTCAAACTTAAACTATGCTGAGCTCACTGCCAGAGGTCAACTTTAAAGGAGAACTTTGTAGATTTGGAGAAGATTTTCAAACTCACCAAAATATTTACAACATCAAACAGAGGATAATACAAACTCCAAAATATTAGTTTGTTTCCATAACTGAATAAACAAGCTGTTCTCAGAGGAAAATATAAATAAGAAGAGAAGGGTGGCAGGGTCCACTTGCTCAAGTAAAACAGTATGAAATTGTTAGAACTCAGAGCTGCATCATAGGCAGCTCATCCAAAAGGCTTCCTCCGTTCTAATCAACTGGAGGGGAGTTGCAGTTGTTTAAGAGGCTTAAACAATGTGTGGGAGTGTCCTTACACATTGTGGGAACGTCCTTACAGAGTCGTCAAGGACATGTATGAGCTTTGAGTTTCAGGGTCATTTGGGCCACCTGTAGGTTGTTGACCCAACCACCGCTCATGTGGGTTGTTAGGGCTAGGTGAGCCCAGGTGTGATTGGTTGTTCAGCTGTCTGGAAAGGGATCTTAGCACAGGATTGTAGGTGGGTGATAAGTAACGCTTAGGCCACCTCCTCTGTTCAAAGATGGATTCTTTTTACCCCTCTTTCACACCACCTGTCTTCTCTTGCCAACAAATTTACATTGCTGTCTTCACAGGAATGACTTCTTGACCCTCCCGTGTTGTGCTTTTCATTTATGGACAGGTTGTTTTGTCCCCCCAGTGTACAAATTTGTGCATTCCTGCCTATGACGCAGCGCTTACATTTACCAGTACCTAGATGACTAAGAACCTGCAGCAACAAGTATAAGATAGCATTTGTCTATTACAATTTTTTCAGTCATGAAAGTCATTGTTTAGGCATAAAAAATCAGTCAGTGAAGATCTTTCTCTTCTTATTAGAATTCCTTCCCTAAAACTATGTAGTGCACCTTTAAACTAACTGGTTTAAATGGTTAATGATAATACGGAGACAACCAGCCAAGCAGCGCGCCATACTGCACAGGCATTAAGACTAGAGTGGTGATGTTTGGGATGTGGTTTCAAAAATACGATCAGGAGGGCCAGTTTGAGCAATAGATCACTGAGCTTGAAGCCACATCAGATACAGAAACTCTGCACATTAATCGATACTGCAATGAGAGAGTATCTTACAATCCCTTGTATTTATCACATCGACAATCATTTTATTCTCCGTCTCAATTACAGATGGTTATTAGTAGAATTCCCACAATGAAATGGCAACCATTTATATGTGCTTTCTTGGCTTTGACTGTCCATCACAGTGGACGGATGACGCCATAATATTTTCTTGCAAACATTGAACCGGGCTCTTTTTTTTTTTTTTTTTTTTTTTGCTGGACAGTCCTGCAGTATTTTGCCAGAGCCCTTTTACTGTGCCAGCACAGCGACCTCATTGAAATGTGTGAGCGGGCTCTGCAGTGTTTGAACACAACATTATGTCAACTGGCTGCTAACTATATCACGATGTTAATTGCCTGGTATCCTTGTCCTTTCTGATATTTCCTGTCATGCTTAAGATTTCAGAGATGCACAAAATTAACTTTCCAATGATGCCCTGCTATAGTAGAATGATTGGCATCATGACTTCTGCTCCCCTCTGATGGCACAATGCCACTGGGGTCAGTTTAGTCAAACCTTGGCAAATCCTTAAGGAAATTCTGTGTAGCACACTCATAACCGCTCTTTACATTGGAAAATAATGGCCTTGACCTGTATAATGTTGAACTTGCACTTTTGGTGTGAAAGCCCTGTTTCGCCTGCCAACATCAGCATGTAGTTTAAAGGGTAACTCCACCGACTTTACACATTAAAGTGTCTTTACAGATCTTCGGGAGTACTACAGTCTATTTTAAAAGAGAAAATGGTGTGCTGTCTTTTGTGGCTCCAGAGGAAGTTATACGCAGCCTGATAAATTGCCTGCAGTAATGTCATTCCATGATTAAATGATATCTCTTGTTCTGCTGCGTCGATTTTGATAATTTCTTTTCAAACTGTCCATGATGAGTCCAGCAGTGTAATAGGAGCACAATGCTATGTTTCAAAACCTGGTGCCTACATTTGATCAGATTTCATGCAGTGTCCTCCAAAGCAAAAACTGTTTTCACTTGTCAGCAGCTTGATGATAAGGACAACTAGATATGATTCAGCTTATTGAATGTTTTTAAGGAGCATTTTGGGGCAAACAAAGTAAGAATGTCAAGAGGAAACAATATGCTGCTGATGTATAAGACGTTTACAAGATTCCTGCTGTTGTGTCGGGCAGCTAACAGGTATAAACACAAAGAGATTTCCTTCACACTTCTACTTGTAAGAACTGTAAGTTCAGCTCAGCTGCTACAGGTGTGACCTGACGTGGGTGCCTCCCATGTTTGGTCAAAAAACGGAGTTAAAATGTGGCTTTGCTGACATTACTATTCCTCTCTCATCTCCTTCTTCCTCTTCTCTTTCATATCTCTCCTCTACTGTCCTCTCCTCCAGTCCTCTAATCTCTCTCTCTATTAGTAGTCTATTTACAGCGTATTCAGTCTGGGGTCTGCCAACACTTACCGCTCTCCAGAGCTTTATCAAACCACTGATAAACTCCATGCACGCACATTTACATACAGACACACATGCGTGCGCACGATTTTAAGAGGAGATTTTATGGAGCGGGTGTGCGTGTGCATGTTTCTTGCACAGGTCAGTCATGTTTGTGTAGAAGCAAATGAACACAGGCATATAATGCATGCAGCCGGAGTTTCTATGCACTGTTTGCATGTAGACGTGTGCACACGTGTGTTTATGTGCATCCATTTGTGCGTGTGTCCGTGCACATGTGTATATGTTATCAGCAGTGTCCCAGTGTGCTCGCCGAGGGCCAGTCTATTTAGTGTTCATAACAAAGCCTTTTACTGAGGCTCCAATCAGGATTAAACCCTTATCAGCACACACAGACCACAGGACACAGCCAGCAAGCGTGTGTGTGTGTGTGTGTGTGTGTGTGTGTGTGTGTGTGTGTGTGTGTGTGTGTGTGTGTGTGTGTGTGTGTGTGTGCGTGTGTGTGTGCGTGTGTGTCTGCGAAAGAGAGAGAGAGCGAGAGACAGACGGGTGGGGGGTAGAGGAGATTATTTGCACGTGTATGTATTGTATATTGTGTATGTGAGTGTCTCTGCACGCGCATGTGCTTTTGATTTTGACCGTACAAGCTCATGAGTGAATGTGTTTACCTGCGTGTGTGTCTCGTTGTGATTCTGTGCATGTGTGCGATTGCGTGTGCGTCTTGCATCCATGGTATCTGTGGTATCTGTATGCATGTGAGTCAGTGGAGTCAAGTGTTGAAGTAAATATGAAACTCTGAAACCACATTAAAATCCAGATTCAAAGCTAGCACCCCCCCTGTGGGCTAGATAATTATCGTGTGTGTGTGTGTGTGTGTGTGTGTGTGTGTGTGTGTGTGTGTGTGTGTGTGTGTGTGTGTGTGTGTGTGTGTGTGTCTTGCATCATGAGGTGGAGAGAGACAAAGAGTGGATGAAGAGAGGTATATAGACAATATTTTAGTGACCTTAATGGAAAGAAAGAAAGAAAGAAAGAAAGAAAGAAAGGAGGGAGGAAGGAAGGATGAAAGGAAATGGGAAGAAAGCATAGAAGGAAGGTACGATAGGCAGAAAGGAATACGAGAGAACAGAAAAGAAAGAAAGAAAGAAGGAGGGAGGGGGGAAGGAAGGAAGGAAGGAAGGAAATTGGAAAGAAAGCATAGAAGGAAGATAGGACAGGCAGAAAGGAGAAAGAAAGAAAGGAAGAAAGAAAGAAACTGAGGAAAGAAAAGGAGGGAGGGGGAAAGGAAGGAAAGGAGGAAGATAGGACAGGCAGAAAGAAAGAAAGAAAGAAAGAAAGAAAGAAAGAAAGAAAGAAAGAAAGAAAGAAAGAAACTGCCCGTCTTGGCCTCCTTCCTCTTCTTCTTGCACCAGTTCCCCTGTAATGCTCTACATATATGTATTATCATGTTTACACAGAGGAGCTCGGCTAGAAGACAACTTACAGACGCTAAAGTTTTTGTGTGTGTGCCTCTCGTTGCCCATGGCTGCGGATCCAAAGCGGGATCTTGGCAGTCACACACTCATCTTTGTTCTTTTCTAGGTCAAAGCTCAAAGATGTGATCTGAGGTCTCGGATCTTGTAAGAGATACTATATACTGTAGGCCTTTATTATTATGATAACACTGCATCTAATTATGCAGATTCCGCTCATTAATATGTATGAGCCGCACCGCCGCCAGGGAGGGGCCTGCAACAGACACAACAATGAGCCGGCAAAATTAGAGTAAACTGAATCTATGAATAAAAATTCGGCGGCCACAGAGGCTTATTTACACCCGTCTATCTGCTTACTGTGCCTACTGTACGATGAAGCTACGTGACCCACTATTAAAAACAAATGAAAAGGGTAAGCCTCTGTACGTTAACTTTTATTTAATGGTACAGTCAATCGTTTCATCCTGGTTTGTTTTCCTGCATGTTATTGTTAATTGAAACATATCTCAGTCTTGTGTCAGAAAATGTGCTTATTGTACTTTTCATACATTTAAAGGCACAGTGTTTTGCTCTTTTACTGGGGCACAACAGAGGCTCTACAGCAGAAGAATAATAAATCTCATCTGTGAAACACAGAGGACAATTTATTATTGTCGGTCTACTCTAAATCTGCTGTACACTTAAAGTGCATTAACCTCTAATTAAAACAGAAAAAATTACAACACAATTTTGAGAGAATCCCTGAAGAAGACAATCAGTCAATTTAAAATCGTCCCAACGGCTTTTACTTTAAATAAGAGTGTTACTTTAGTGAGCTTGACTGCTCGGATAAGCCATGAAACTCAGAAATGTCTACAGTGAAAAACAGAAGAAAGTGTCTTTTTATCTCCCACACAGGAGACAAGAGAATAATAATTATTCATACACTTCAGTCTTTTTCTATTTGGCCTCAAGTTATGTAATTCACAAATGCTAAAAAGAAGAAATGCTCAGTGAGAGCAAGCTGAATACATCCTAAAGGGGCGCTGTGTAGTTTTGGAGACGAAATTCAAACTCAGAATTGAAAAAATTAGCATTTTTAATGAGGCTATAATACAAACTCAGATATTTGTTTTTCCACAACTGAATAAACAAGCTGAAAATAAGGTCCCCAGAACACTGTTTGGAATAGTACGAAATTGTGTAGCCCTTTAAGGTCAGTTCGTACCATCAGTTTATTCGATCATGATAACAAAGAGGGTTTGTTTATTTAGTTTATTCAGGCATTAAACACCTTTAATTACTAAATGAAACATCATGTATAATGGAACAATGGAACAAAGTTATTATCCCCAGTAGATCAATGATGGACTCAATCTGTCAATATCTCAGTCTCGACGAAAATCATGTTTTTTAATGTTTTCCTGCGCATAAAGTCGTCTGTGCAACACAGGCAGAAGCCTCCATTAGAAAACGATGATGAAGATTTAATATGACACTTTCTGTCTGCGTCCTGCGTCTGAGATGAGGTAAAGGTACATCAAAACCGAACGAAAATTGGGTGGGCCATCATAGTGCATTTAGATATAGGAACAGAATTAGGCTGAAGTGAATCCATGAATAAATATCTGCGTCCTCGGAGGATCATTAACACCTGTCTGCCTGCTCATAGCCCGCTACTGTATGCTAATCTGCTGTACATTTAAGACCCGCTGCTGGCTTTTAAATGCAGAATAATGAAACTCAGGTGTATTGCGAAAGATGCGCAGGCTGGATCAAAAGTCTGGAGAATATTTCTTGTCACATTTGGTTGTAGTATGATGGCCAAAAAAAAAATCACTATCACATTAAACATTGATGAAGTGAATCTATGAATAAATATATCTGCCTCTGTGGAGAATAAAATGTTCTCCTTCTTCCTCAACGCTCACCGTTGCTACTGTACAGCGAAGATAGTTTGTATTTCTTATTCTGAAACAAGCGAAACACTTGGCTTGCGATGCAGGCTGGGGGGAAAAAAAAAAAAGTGCAACCTCTCTCTTTTCTGCTCGCAAAACACACTGCTCAAGCATGTCTTTAACAGAGCGGAGATGCAGGGCCAGTTAGAGAAGGAAAGAAGACAAGAGAAGAGAGATTAAACTTTTATAATCTCCACAGAGAAACTGGGACATTGCAGCTCCAATATTAACAAAACATGTCACTTTTTACGGGGGGGAATAAGAGAGAACATGGATTTAAACACAAATATATCTCAGGGCCGTACTCCACATTCACAATTAAATCGCAGATACAGCCGTCGACTTCAATGGGAGTGGTGTTGATGACCTGTAAATCAAAAGTACGAAAGGCTGAGTTAACGGTGCGGCAAACAAACAACGTGTGTCAGATTATAATCACCCTTCTGGGAGCCATAGTTGTGAAGAGGTTTTCCCCACCTCCCAGTCTGATTATGTGTTTGTAAATTTACAGTAAGGATGAGAATCGTAAAACAATTTCTGGTGAGCCAAACATTTCAAGAACATTCCTCACACCCTTGTTAAAAGACATCGTGATGCTCTTTTTTTTTTTTTCTCCGGACGTATGAATCCGTAATGAATCAGGGTCTCACTGGTTTATAAAGATTAATAAAGTGGCACTGGTGATGTTAGTTCTCCTCAGAGCAGCTTCCAGAGGTCCTGACTCTCAAAGACTCAAAGACAGTAGTCTGAACTATTCAAGTGAGGAGAAGCTATCAAGTTATCGGCTGTGTGTGTGTGTGTGTGTGTGTGTGTGTGTGTGTGTGTGTGTGTGTGTGTGTGTGTGTGTGTGTGTGTGTGTGTGTGTGTGTGTGTGTGCGCGCCTGTGCTCGTTTGTTCTAATGAGCATCTGTCAGTGCAGACCTGATAACCATAGTAACACCCGGGGTGATTTTCTGCCCGTGTTCACAGGAGCTCTGAGGCTCTACAGCGAGGTCAACATCTGGGCTAAAAGAACAACTGTCACACCCTGCAACACTTTTATGGCCGCTGTCATTAAAATGCTCTAACCGAGGTGAACTGCTTCTTTCTGTAACACTGTTACTGCTGACAGGAATTTGTCTGAGAGATGCATTTAAGGAAGGCATTTGAAATACAGAGTATTATTTTATGTCAATATATATATATATTTTTTTACCTCCACCAAAAAGTTATGTCTTCACCACTGGGTTGTTGACATGTTGGTTTATGAGCAGGATCTCACAAAGTGACTGAGCAGATCTCAACGAAACTTGGATGGACGATGGGTGTCAGCCCTGTATAGACCTCTTTAACTTTTGGTGTGGATCCAGAATTGCTTTCCTCACTTTCTTTAACATAGCGAGATAGCATATCTTCATTAATGTCTTAGGGCTTAGGGGTATAGCCAGCTTCTTGTAATCGGAAGGTCGCAGGTCCAGTTCCCCTGTGTTCTTGGGCAAGATACAGAACCCCAAACTGCTCCTGATGTGCCAGTCGGCACTTGCATGCCAGCCACCGCCATCAGTGCATGAATTACTGTAAGTCGCCTTGGACAAAAGTGTCTACTAAATGCCCTAAAATGCTTGATGGGATCTGTTGGCCTTGGGGGATTTATGCAATCTACTGAGTGCCAATCTAGTTGTATTATAAAAATAGTGAAAATATATATAATTGTAATACAATCCCAGGTCTGTAACTTATTTGTCAGACGCAATGTAGGTGTTTACTACAAACAGAACTCATTATGTCATAACAATGGTATGTGTTGAAAACTTGTACCTTGGAGTAAACATGTATGTAAGGGTTAGGGTGGATGGTGGAGTAGATGTTGTGAAATGATTTTGTTCTTCCATTGTTTTTTACATAGCTGAGAGTACCTTTGTTCAGTGTTAAGACATTTTACTTTGATGTTCAAAATCAAAATCAAATCCAAAGTCTCTGGTGATTAAATCAGTGAATAATAAACTTCTTGAAATTCCCATATTACACTCATATTCAGGTTAATACTTTTATTTAATGTCTGTACCGAAAACATAAACGTTTTAACTTTTAAAACATTATTTTTCTCGGGCAGTATCGCTCTTCATCCTCAGCCTCAATGCTCAGTTTTTGTCTCTTTAAGGCCTTCTTCTAGAAAAAGCTACATTCTGATTGGTCAGCCTTCACAGAACTGAGCAGATACACCCCACCAGCTCTGCGCCTGGTTTTCCAACCAAGGTTTTAATGTCCTTAACACACTTTAAAGATGGCTGGATTCTTCTCAGAACCTTATACCTTATAAATGATTGTGCAAGTGATCATTGTTCTGCAGCCTGGTTACCTGTTTGACTTAGAAATCTGTGTGTATTTTCCAGTGGAAGGTGGATGTCTTCATGTAGACACCTGTGTGACCAGCTCCTGGCTCTGCCCCCTGGAGATGGAAATAGATGCCATACTGTACATTACCTGGTGTCTGTATCTGTGTGTGTGTGGTGGGGGAAGGGTAAATGTGCAGTGGTTTTGTATGTGTTCACGTGTGTAAAGATGGTAGTTTTGTGTTTCTATTGGTCCATTAAAGTGAGCAACACAGGATGTATGTCAGTTTGAAACATCGCAGGGGACAGAGTGTGTTATCCCGAGGCCCCAAAGGTATGTGTGTCCATGCGACTGTGTGTGTGTGTGTGTGTGTGTGTGTGTGTGTGTGTGTGTGTGTGTGTGTGTGTGTCTGTGTGGTGCACAGAGGCGTGACGGAGCCAGAGGCAAAGGAAGGTCACCTCACGTGCACGGCTCAGTGGAACAGCGCCTGGTGACTGTGCACGAGGAGCCAAGCACCAGCAGTCTCCCAAGGACAACAAAGTGCTTATCCAGGAGGGGGAAAAAAAGAAGAAGGCTGTAGAGCTCTCTGATCACAGACACACGCACACACACACCTCAGTATTCAGTATATAGGCCCACATGTATGGACATAAAAAGAAAAACAAGCCTCTTAACTCGTGCATGGGTGCACCTTGTTTAAATGTCCTTCTCTTAGTCTCATGATATCTGTGTGAGTCCGTCTCTAACTATCACACGTTCACAGTAATGCATCCGTCAAGTAATCTATCTGGGCTGTGTGTCCCTGCTGCAATGTCAACAACACAATTACTCTGTACATTTAATACAGTTGATTCAGATTCATTTCTGATGGAGGTTCATTCTAGGCTCTGAGGAGAATCAGTTGCAAAGGCCTGAGTCTAAGAAGACGTTATGACATTTAAGATAAAGCAAACATGCAAATTATAGAAATGAATCATGACTTTAACAAAAACATCAACTATAACAATAATAGACAAATTTCTTGTAAGATTTGCTCTACAAATAAATGATATAAAATGTATATATAGGAAAAAGTTCCTATATCTAAAAAGTCGTACTCTCTCTCTCCTCATGGTTGTCTGTATTGTCACCATTAAAGAAAGACTAAATGCCAAAGATAATGTTAAACAAAACCTAAGTTAAACAAAAGTTAACTTTTTTAATTAGTTAGAAAAAGAGTAGGCTTACCCTTTTTAAAGTTCACAGAAAATACTGGTTGTTTAATGAATCTCCAAGAATGGGCTTAAAGTTCAAAGCAGTTTTAAAGTTTGATATCCTGATGGTTGGATATTAGAAATACTGAGCTCGTCTGAGTCATATCCAATGTCTAAACTATCCTAGAAAAACTACACATTTGGCATGGAAATATCGCTTTCGAATCATAAGATCATGTGATCTTGCAAATCCACCTTGCCAGGATTTAAACAATGCCAATGCACAGGCATTCAACCAGTCGGGGCTGCTGGGTTCACGTGCTCCTGCACAACGTGACCTCAGTGTGCTCAGTGGTAACTGGTCCTGAGACTTTTGAAATAACTTGTTCATAACTGGTTACACCGCACAGGATCTGTTGCAGTTAATGGAGCGTAACATACAACAACATTCAGTTGTCTCAGTGTATATCTACAACTTGTTAGTGTTGCCACCTGCCACCAGTTTGTGTACCCATCATACGTGGGGGGGGCCAGGCTTTTAGTCAGGGACACATTAACCATCTCTGCCTCCATACTTCTCTTTCAATAAGTATAGGTGTCATATAACGACGTTCTATTTCCGTGCAGAACCTTGTTTCGTACAGTAAGTGGAGCTGTCCATTGCCTGCAACCCTCTTCACTCCTCTCTCTGCCATCGGTGGTTCAGCTGTTGTTTCTCATTATAAAAACCACCTTATTGTGTTTCTTATTATCCCAAGCTGCTCCGAGCAACCAGTATACTCTGTGCATTGTGTGTGAGTGTGTGTGTCTGTATGTGTGTGTGTGTGTGTGTACAGTAGCTGCCAAATGGAGTCTTTATTTGCCTCCAACCTTCTCTCTCTCTCTCTCTCTCTCTCTCTACTCAGGTGTTTGTCTGTTCTGTCCCCTCATTATAAAACCACTTTATCCCCTTCTCCCCCCTTCTCCTCTTCCTATCCCTTTCTTTCTTTCCCCCTCCCTCCTCCCCTCTCCTTCCTTCTTTACTCTCAACCTGCTTTTCCCCACCACCCCTCCCTCTCTCCCCCTTATCGTTACCTTTCTCTCACTCATTATCCAACAGCTTGAAGCAACCAGTCAGCCATATGTGAGTGAAAACTGTCACCTCACACTGTTAGCTTGTATTATATCGGGTCTCCTCTTTGCCTTAAACTTTGCCCTAAACCTTTGGCTATTTCTGTTCTTTTTAACAGTAAAACTAATTAACTGAGCAGCTCGCAGCCAGTATTCAGCCATATGTGTATCTATCTCATAATGCGAGCAGGTTTTGAACTCCTGTTTGCCTTGAAATCTTTTCTATTGTGTTGTTTTTCTCTCGGTATAACTAATTAGTGAAGGAGCTGACTGTCAGCCATGCGTGAAGCTTGTTTAGCCTTGTTTGGGCCGAAGCTGTGCTGGCCGCAAGCTTTCTCTGTCCTGTCCGTCATTAAGGGATTTTGAATTGAGTCGGGTTTTTTTTACATTTGTTGTCGTTTTTATTTTTTACTTTATTTAAAGCTGCTTTAGTCAACATTTACATATCAACATTTACATTGTTGGTGAAATGATCACGTGTGATGTAAACGGTATCACACAGAGAGCTATCATTAGACTCTGCAGTTCCACTGAGCTCTGTGGAGCGTTTCAGTGTCTTTCAGTTGGTTGTTTTGTTTTTACTGCTCTAATCCACCCATTGTATTCTGTCAAGTGAGCAATGAGCTAGCTAACACATTGGATTTTGCAAAATTGGACTAATTTGAAAGCAAAACTACTTGGTTAGGTTTAGGCAAGCATCATGGTATGAGTTTTAAAAAGACCCTTTTACGCTAACAATGGCCTTGAGTTTACTAACGCATTCAACATAACATCATCATAATGTGACAATACTGTATATCAATGCTGTATTAATAGCGTTTAATACGTTTCTGATTAAATATGTTAGATGTTGCACTTATTGCCTCCTTACGCCATCTGATGTGGGCACAGACTGAGCTAAAGTGGTTCGTGTGATTTTGTGTGTGTCAAACCACCCCGTGACAGCTCTCAATCAGTGTAGAAGAGAGGAGGCCGTCATCATTGATTGTTCTTTAATTCAGATTTGACAGTTTGTCCTCTGACAGTCACTCAAGTGAAACTGTCATTCAGTTCACTTCTACTCAGGTTAACAAGATGATTCTATTTCTTAAACAAGCAAGTCAGCAGTCTTTGTGAAAGTCCTCTCCACAACGATGACAACGCTATTATTCACTTCCTGTGTCCCAGAGGGTCGAGCGTGACTCGATCCAATCAGAAACCATGCCAATTAGACGCCTCAACTGGCACTTAATTACCACTCTGAAGAGGCTGATGGGCCATTAATTAGCGGGACATTAACGGGACTGATTGTTCATTAACAGCAGAGCATATTAGAGGAGATAAGACCCGATTGTAATGGACTCTGGTGGAGGGGAGAAAGGCTGAAGCTGTCTCCAATAGAATTAGATGACCTGCTACGGCAGTCAAGTCTGGGATAATACTGTTAACAATGGCCATTAAAGGGGAAGACCACTTACTTTTAATGTTTGAGTATGTCAGTCATGTGGCTGAGGTCTGTATTTGGACAAGTTAATCCCTCATAGATAGGACAGTCGCATCATCCCAAGCACTTGCAGGGTGTTGAAAGTAACTGATTACCTTCGGCTAGCATAGTGGTACTGCAAACACAACCAATTGTGCTTTTCACTGTTACTATACTGGAGTTAGGAGAGCATATCTGCACTGCAGAAAAATCTCCTCAAGTAATTTTTGCTTGAAAACCTTCAAAATGTTGAAATTTATTGAAAGAAACTGTGGTTGAAAGTTTGATTATTTATTTTGTTTGGGCATAAAACTCAGTCAATCATTATATCTTTCTCCTCTGATGAAAACTCCCCCTTCCCAAACTACATAGACATTTTCACTAATTGTGACGAGCAAGCATTTCAACTCAGCTGTGCAAGAGGTTGTAAGTTGACTTACAATGAAATAATAACTGCTGAGAGCCAAACGCTGCTGCTGCTTCTGTGTCAAGTGAAAATGATGTTGTAGTATGGATACAGTCAGGGTGAAGTAATACATAATCACCCTCCCGACCCCAAACATTAAATGGTTAATGCCGGGTTGAGACACCGTAATATTTATTTTCTGTTAAGAACCTGTTTGATTTCCTCAGGAGGGTAAACAAACAGTAGAGTCTGGCATGTTGTGTGTGACACTGTGCTCCCTATGCACAGTGAAAACAATCAGTTGTTGTGCAAAACAGCCATTTCTCTCCCAACCTCCTGTATCTGTTGGACTGTTATGGGGTTGGAATGTGTGCACGAAGTGAAAAGTAAATGGCAGTTTAGTCTGAAAGATCATGTTTATTACTTTGTGGATCTTTATGTTACAAATCAAGAAGACAAATATGATAAATTGAAAAACCAAACAACAATTCCAAAATGCCCACACACAGGATAGGAGACGTCACACCCTGTCCACCAGGTGGCGTGGTGTGACGCAGTGAGATTAAAAAGGTTTGGCTTTGGCCCGTCCTGATCCATCTTGGCCCGGTCTGTGTCAGTCCGCTGTAGAGGTTCCCTGGGGAAGGAATGTTCTAACATCTCTGACTCTTCATTTCACGCTTCATTTACCATCACACTCTCCCAAAACACTAACTGTGCATCTGAATGTGTGTGTGTGTGCGTGTGTGCGTGTGCGTGTGCGCGCGCCTATTTGCGTGCACTCAGGGTCGTTCCTTCTCCTCTCCATATACATACTCTTTCTCTCACTCGTTTTCTCAAACGGGCAAATGCACACACACAAGCATGACACACACAAGCACAATACACACAAACACAACACACACAAGCACATATTTAGGAGGTAAATGATAGTGAACGTGAGAGCAGCTTATATCTGCTGGAGTCACTGGGTGCTGTATTGTTCTCCAAGGGCAACAAATGCATGAGGAAGAATGGACCGGCGCTCTCACGCACAGTGATACGGATGGATGAAGGGTTTTCGTTTTCTCTCACACACTCACACACACACACACACTTACACACACTAAGCCTGTAACTGTTGTTTTACTTCTAAAGTCAATGCAATTACCTCTTTACTCTCTCTGCGGTGGATCCAATGTATGAATATGGCTAGGAGACGTGCAGTTATTGTGTGTGAGTGTGTGTCTGTGTGTGTGTGTGTGTGTGTGTGTCTGTGTGTGAGAGAGAGAGAGCTAGAGAAAGGGGGGGAGTAGTTATTGAAGAAGCTGTAGCTCATAAAGCCCCTCAGTATCAATATAAACTTCCTCCACTGCTGCAGGGTTAGGGGGATCTCACAGCAAGCCGGTGCTTTATTGTCATTTCACAAAAACGCTTTTATTTTGGCAATATAAAAAACAGTTTGGATGCTCCCGTTTTATGTATCGCTGTAATGCATGGATCGACGTGGGGCATAATGGTTCTTAAAATAAGCATTACACACACTCCCAGGGGAGAGAGAAACATTTACAAGTTCATTCAAAGTCATCCAAGATTATTTTTTTTTTCCCCCAGTCGCAGTTGAAATTCACACAACCGAGCTCCTCAGACAGTAAATTGGCTTTTGGAGCTGAGCCGGTGATATAATATCAGGTGTGAGACACAGGTTCAAAGATGCACACACACACGCACACACACCCTTTAGCCCAGCAAAGCAAAGCATTGAGTTGCATCACCGTGTGAATGGATGGGCCGCTATCATTACACACACGCACACACAACCACACCACAGTTAGGTAGGTAGGTATGAATAGATGGTCTGTCTCGGATTGGTGAGATTGGCTCCATCTGTTGTGGAGAGGGGTGCAGGGTCACATCCCTCCTATTACCTCCGGCTGTCCAATGACACCCCATTCACCTGGATGGAGGTCTGGCAGCGCACGATGGATGGAGCTAATCTGAGCAACAGAGAGGGATGGGAAGTGAGTAAAAGTAGATAGATAGATAGATAGATAGATAGATAGATAGATAGATAGATAGATAGATAGATAGATAGATAGATAGATAGATAGATAGTCACATACAATTTACACATATAAGAAAAATACACAATACACAAAATTCATATATGTACATGATTTTACATGCATACAGTATATGTGGCCAATAGTACATGAGGCCACATGTGTTTTCAGAAACACAATACCAGAAACCCCTGGACCTCAAACAAGCTCAGCTGGAGGTCAACAGATAACACAGTTCCTGTTATTTTCTACAGGCAACAGTCAAGCAGGTGATTTTTACACATACAAACTGGCCTGAACACTACCGCTTCTTCTTCTTCTTCTTCTTCTTCTTCTTCTTCTTCTTCTTCTTCTTCTTCTTCTTCTTCTTCTTCTTCTTCTCTTTTTTCTCTCCAGAAACAGAGCATGCTTGTGAGTGCGAGTATGACACAAACATACAAAGAGAGAGACAGATGGATTGACAGAAGTCTCATCAATCAAAGACCAAAGCAGAGTGCTAATCCTCCAGCCAACACAGATAGAAGGGGGAGCCTGGCGAGGAGAGAGAAGACAGGAAAGGTGAGGAGGGGAGATAGGAGCTGACAGGACGGGAAAATGGGGAGAGGGTGGAGGACGGAGAGGAGACGCTGAACGTGGCCCATTGAAGGACAATCATTGTCTATCAACATGAAGAATTACCTTTCTCTCCGTCCCTTATGCCCACATGAGAGCACACACACACACACACACACACACACACACACACACACACACACACACACACACACACACAGAGGAACAAGTTGACCTGTGAGGGAACACTGATGGAATCTTCAGTGGGATTAACAGGGATTTAGCCCAGTGTAATGATATCTGAATGAGTTGATTAGCTATCTGATGACACTTTGCTGTTTGACCTCCACAGCCCAATAACAACTGGTAACTCATCACATTCGCCCGGGTTGCATTCAAACGGGGAGAGCGGAGTGAGAGAGAAAAAAAAAATATGGGACTCCTTGAGGCAGCGATCTGTGCTTTTTCTCTCAGCTAAATGAACCATGAAACGGTGTCACTGTGTGGGCAGCCATAGCATGATCACTTATGGCTGAACATCACTTTTCACGTGGTTTGCTCCCGTTAAGCGGGGGACAAATCACAGGGAGCGGTGACAAAGTACAACCATGGAGGTGGTGAAGGTCAAAGGCTTCCCAAGAAGACAGAGGCGCACAAACAAAGACAAGCAGTGATTAAAGACGACCACACGCGCGCAGATTTTGTGAGGATGTTGGAGGGAAAAGGGGAAGGAGAGTTTTCTGAGCATTACTGATGCCCGGCTTGTAATGTAACAAGGCGGGGGGAAAAAAAACCTTTAAAGGAAAAAGTTTGACATTTTGGGAAATATACGTATTTGCTTTCTTGCTGAGAGTCAGATCAGAGGATTGATAACACTTTCTCATCTGTAACATAAACATAAAGCTGGAGTCAACAGCTGGTCAGTTTAGCTTAGCATAAAGATCAGTTCTGCCCTCAGATGGGGTTGTGTTTACGGTGTGAAAGAGTTCATGCCGCCCCACGATTGTGGTCTTCACAACCTCGTATGTTGATATTTTCCTGATGCTTTCAGTTTACAACCGAATGTAGACTGCTGGAGGAAGATATTTGATTGTTTAGTCTAATCCCAAGACCTGGCGTTTGACCTGAGATGCCAACCAAATCATCAGTATTTAACGATCTGCGGATAATACTCAACAGTTATCTTTCTCCAGGAAGTTACATTTTGTTGCTTTAAGGAATTGTTCATCCCGTTAGAGCAACTCTGAACTGTGGTCCTCTTCACAACTGGATTTTTTACATTGTGCAGATGAGTCCTCTTTTCTCCGAGATGCCTTTGCTTGGACATCAACTTCAAGCTTGGTCCTTATTTGTTTACAGTCATGGGGAAGATCATTCCCAACGTTAAAAATCTGATCATTCCACATGACTTTAGTTGTGCTACCTTTATTGCGTCAGCTGTTCAGTGTCATGTTGAAGCTTCTTCAGTCCCAGTCCACCATGAACGCCGTGCCGAAGCTGAAGCGAAATCACTGATGGCACATCAAAGTAGCGTCGGACAAATTCCAACTACTTTGTTAGCAGGGAGTAAAGAAGTTCTCTGTGCTACTTCTGCTGTTCCAATAGGTCAAAAACATAAATATGAAAGTTCCCCTGCTGCCTCAGCAGGCACTGGAGTCGGTCTATCGATCAGCTCACCAGAGCCGGTGCTGCAGTCCATTTCTCTGACTTGACATTTGAGGAGAGTTCTCATGAATTTTTCTCATATATTTTAAGAAATCAGACATGTCAGATGATTAATGCAACATGGCTCCCACCAACGGCTTTCCCCCAACTTCTTGTCAAAGGCTTGTGCTTATGCGGTCGAGACAACTTTGTGGATCTGATCTGCTCGTACAGCAGTAACTTCAGGGAAATCAGATCTGCACATTTGTCCAGCAAACACACCTGTAGAAGCTTCATTTGTCAAATGATGATGCTTCAGTCAGTCGGTAAGCCCAACGCAAAACAGGTGAAGAAGCAGTCCTACATCATTACTGTCTGTAGTCATTATACAGCACAGATGCTCCATCATCACTAAAATGTGGCAAAATGACAAAAACCTGCGGGCAGAGAGGACCTAAATGAGCACCAACATGACGTTTGTTCACCGGCTGCATCTCCCCAGCGTCAGAGAAACTTTGCCAGCAGAAGTTCAGCAAAGTATACCAGTATCGTCTGGAAAATATTATCGGCAGAGGAGTGACTCATTGATTTCATCAGTGTGTGTGTGTGTGTGTGTGTGTGTGTGTGTGTGTGTGTGTGTGTTCTCTGAAAATACACACCCTGTGAAGTGCGGCAGGTGCCAAATCCTCCATCAGAGGAAGATGAGCTGGTTTATGCACATCACAATCAATTTATAATGATGGTTATTATGTGATTGAACTGTGGTCCTGAATTGTTTACATCCATTTCCGTGCCCATGCGGAAACGTGTGGTGATTGTGATCAGCCTGCTTAAATCAGTGTTCTGATAAAGTGTATATGCCACTTTTATGATGATGTTTGGCAGCTAAACATTAACATTGTTTACAATATCTATGTTAATTACATTTTGTTGTGCCTGTTCACCATGACCGGTAATGGAGTGTAAATAAATGTATTTAAGTACAATTTTGAGGGGACCTTATTTTCCTCTGAGAACAGCTTTTTTTAGTCAGTCACGGAAAAACAAATATCTGTGTTTGCATTATTACCTCATTAATATTGTACATTTTTCAATTCTGAGCTTGAATTTCTTCTCTAAAACTATGCAATGCCTCTTTACGGCTTCAGCTTGAGTACTGTTCATATGGGTGACTCTCACTTTTAAGAAACTAATATTTCAGCACAATATCTTAACTTTTGGGTATTTTTTGAAACACTCCAACCTCTCGCTGGTCGATTGTGTTTGCATCAGCTGCTGATGTGTGGTAGGCAGTCAGACCTGAGATCAGTACAATTGGACACAAAATGTGCGACCTCACATGACTCATTATAGGACTCAGCCAGGCTGGAGGGCAGAATAAACAGAGCTCTGGCGCACCCTGGTGGTGACACAGTGTGACTTCAAGGACAGCTGTACCTGCAGGATTTGTCGGCCACATGAGGAGTTGAATTTGGCTCACATGGTGCATGTTTTTCCGTGTGTTTTGGATTGGGTGGACTCAGTTAAGCATGCCAAAAATGCACTAAATGTTTTAAGGTAGACATTCACATCACAGGACTTTAAATGATAACGTTCAAACCTTAAGTCCTGATCTAATCCTGATTTCAGGTAATAGCCCTAAAGACGAACTGTACACTTTAGTAGTTGGACGAAGGTGGCAGTGATGCCCAAAACCGTGAGAGCGCACACATACACACACATGCTTGCAGACACTCACAGACGCATTCTGGTGGGTCGTGTGCTTGGGTAGCAGAAAGCCCTGGCACTGTTCATTAATCACTACGTTGAGGTTTTGATGCCACAGCAGGAATGGAAATGCTGGTCTGACTCTCATAGATATACTATACTGCCTCCATCAGCTCCGCTGAAAGTCCAGAGCTGGGAGAAATTAGCACTCAGGCATGAGTAAGACTGCTGCCCATTTGCAGGGAAAAACTACTGCATGTTTGTGTTTCTGCAACATGTCGCCCTGTACAACAGGGTCATCTAATACTGTTTATTCTAAAGGAGACATATTATGCTACTTTCCAGGTTCATCATTTTATTTTGGGGTTACTACTAGAACAGCTTCACTTGTTATATTTCTCAAAAAACACATCAGTTTTCTTATACTGTCCAGTCTAGCTGGATCGCTCTGTTTTAGCTCCTGTCTCTTTAAGGCCCCCCCCCCCACCTGAATAACCTGTCTGCTCCTATTGGTCAGCTCACACATGACTGACCCAGCACCATTAACAATAACAGAGCAGCTGTGCTAGATCAATTCTTTAGTGTCAAACCAGCCGCAAGGCATAAATTATACAAATATGTGATGTAGCGTGATGTCACAAAGTCACAGAGGTAAAGGCGGAGCTACTGACGAGGCGTGTCAGGAGCAGCGTTTTCTGTGAGTGAGACGAGCTTCAGTTGGGCTTTTTAACTTTCAAGACCTTTTTATATGCACAATAAAACACAATGATAGATTTTTGGACCTTAAAGCACATAAGAAAATATTGTATAAACCTGTATAAAAAGGCAGTTTTTGTTAATAGGATCAAGCTATTGTTAATATAACCTTCAGTATATGGAATAATACCAGCTTTGTCGTTAAATGGCAACGCATAGAGCTGGGCTGTGGTGAATAAAGACAACCGTGTAGTGTGTTTTGTATGTAAATAAAGCTGTAACAAAGAACTGTAGGCGCCCGAGAATTATTTATTATCCTGGAAAGCGCAGCAGGGAGGGACTCATAACTTGGCAGTTAAAGCGGTAGACCCTGATCCTCAATAATTGTTCCGATGCCTCTGTTCTTTGTTTGTGCATAATTGGAATCAATCGCATGAGAAGCGCTCTGGTCCTCATTCATCAAGGTTGTGTGTGAAAGCGTAAAAGCCACCATGGAAATGATCCTGGACGCCTGCCACGTGTGATTAATGAGACGCGCTTACTCCACCAGTCAAAGAGCAAATCATATATCAGATGCAGCTGTGGAATTAAAAGCATGTAGAACCAATTCTTACATTTACATACAACACGCATGAAATCAGACCTGCTCTGTGACTCTTGGCCCAGCTTCATATACACAGTTTAAATGCACACAGGCTGATGCATATGACAGTAGATCCAAGAATCAGCCACACGGGCCTACAGTCACAGGTGTGGAGGTTCTGGTGTGGGATTTTAATTGTCAAAAGTCGCATTTTACAGCCATCCAGTGTGACTAAAACAAACTTCAGCAAGTAATGTTGTCCCTCTTAACAGGAAATGCATGTGTTTATTTAGGGTTCTATTTCCAGTAGGCTTTAACAGGCTTCTTATGAAAACAGTTCATCTGAAGTAGACAAGCATCTTGCAGCAGCTTTGCTACTTTTCTCTACCCCCGCTGGAAACAGATGTTCAACCACAAGGGGGCATCCAGGCAGCAGTGTTTGTGTTCATACTTGAGAAACAACTGTTTGTCCCCTGAAGCTCAAGCTGTCAGCTTTCCCCAGAGGGAGGAAACATTTAATAAGACACATCATAAATGACACTAGGAAATGTCTTTTAACAAATTAGACAAACACAATTTGATTTATTGGCATTTGAATGAATTCAAATACTTCTATGTTCCATGTTTTAAGAAGTAAAAAAAAGACAGACATTTCACATTTATTGCATTCTTGGAGACACTCAGATATTCAGCAATGTCCAGCCTGTGAGCTCCAGCCATCCTTTCAGCAGCCTGTGCTCTCTCAGTCTCTCTGCTGGCCCAAAAACTTCCTATACTGACACGAGTTCAGCTCTGGATGGAAATCGTTTCAGATCGTAAGCCTTGTTCAGCTGTCAGGGTACGATGCAAGTCGCCTTTCGCAGAGCTAGGTAGCCCGTCACGACATCGGTGGGGAGGAGGCGGATGTAGGAGAACTCCTCGGAGGATGTGAAGCGTAGTTTCGTCTGAGGGTCTGTATAGTTCGCCTGAGGACAGACAGGAGAGAGGATTCAGCGTGTATTTTATGTGTGACTTGATGAGGATTTTTAGCAGAGTGATCACTCACAGGAAGCCCAGAGATGTCAGAGTATTTCTTGGTTGGCTTCAAGGAGGGAGGGGCGTCAATACTGAAGTCTGTGAACACAGAAACAGCTGATTAAACTTTACTATTGTTAACTTTCTTGTAAAAGTAATGCAGACTCGTCACCACAGTCTCATATACAGTGTAAAAATATTACACCAACAACATAACGTCTTTCATTTATATGAATTAAAATATAAACACAGATGTGGTAGAACTTAAATACAGAAGCTTACAGTTGGGATCGCTGAGCTTCCAGGGTAAAGTCCGCTCCAAAGCCAGGATCTGTTTGAGATTCTTCCAAGTCCGGTTCTTTTTACCTGCTGCTGCTCCACCGATCCCAGAATGCTGCCAAGATGAAGAGAGAAAAAAGGGGCAGAAAGTGAGAGACAAGAGACAGCAGCAGATAAACTCAGTGACCCAGATGGACACAGTCACTCACCATGAATGTGGGGTCTTTGAACGGCGGAGGCTTTGCTGTGGACTCTGTGGCAGCAGTCGGGGCGCTGTCAGCTGTTCCCACCGCCTTCACCTCAGCCACCGGCTCCACTGCTGCTACCTGATGAGACGTGAAAGACAAAACCTCTTCAAACAGCTATCACTTCTGATTCTGAGCTACTTGTATCACACGTTTGTTGAATGTAAACAAAGACAGCTCCTGGCTAAACACAGTGTAACATGAACCACGAATATACACCTGAATGACTCGCTCTCTGTAACTCTTACAATAAGACCCTTCAGATTTTACACAGCTCGTTTTTTATTCAAATGTGCACTATGTAGTTTTGGGGAGGACATTTTAATCAGAGGAAAAAAACCCTAATTGATGGATTCTTTTTCACAACACAATTTCATATTTTTGTTATTTTGTTTATATTTGTGGACCCTGCCACCTTTCTTGCATCAAACTGTGTTCTGGTGACCTTATTTTCCTCTGAGAACATCTTTTTTTATTTAGTAATGGTAAAATAAAGTCCTTAGAAAAACATATCAGCCAATCCCAAATAAAAATACACTGAATATATCAGATAGTTTTGAAGTTTTACATATATTTTTGGATTGAGCTCCCATGAAAGCAGTTAAATAATACAGATGTGGGCAGTCATTAATACCAACAACACAGATACTGTATTTTATCAGCATTTTGACCTTCTATCTCGGAATTTTTCATTTCCATCTCATACTTTATACATCCTGTCTTATACTTTTGTCTTTCTATCTGAACATTTTGAATTTGTATCTCGTGATAATGTCTTACCATGGGGGAAAACAATTCATGAAGCCTAATGTTCATCTTTTTCTTTCTCTTTTTCCTCTAAAGTGGCAGAAATGTACTTCCATAAGTGTGGCAGGGTCTGCCACAATGTGAGCTCTCTTCCTTTTGTCCCTCTCTCTGACAGAAAGCACCTGTCAGCCTTCCATTTATTAATTTACTCCTCTCCCCTCTATTTATTATTTCTGAGACCCTCACCAGGCTAAGATCAGTGACCTCTGCTCTGAGCTAATGTTCAGTCATCACACTACATTACAGTGTCAGCTGCTCCCTGCAGACAGGAACACGGTAACCAATAAAACGATGCTCATTAAATAAGAATAGTCCATACATTAGAGTGTAAATGATCGACCCGGACTCTAATGGACAGATGAATCGATGACCTGTGTCTGTGTCTGTGTCGTCGCTGGAGCTGTCAGCGCTCCTTTCTTCTTCTTGCTGCTGCTGCTGCTCCCGGCAGCCTGCGGAGCGGCACAAACAGCCGGACTGCCGGGACGTTTCTTCCCCCGGAGAGCGGCAGAGCTGGCGGCTGTCGGCGGGGCTCTGACGGTTATGGGGACCTGAGATGCCATTTGTGGCTGTAATGCACCATTAAACCGCACCGTTCTCTCTCTCTTCTCCCTCGGCACGTAGCATTAGCATTAGCCGTCTGTTATAGTAAACATCGCTCGACCCGGATATGGAATTGTTTCACTTCCGGTGGTATCCGAAATCTTTAAAACAGCTAATATTTCTTATTTAATTGAATTTAGAAAAAATGTGTGACTGCAAAAATAAAGAGGTGTTTTTAATATATATATATATATATATATATATATATATATATATATATATATATATATATATATATATATATATATATATATATATATATATATATATATGGTCTATATATTTATGTACATAAATATATACGGTCTGTATATTTATGTACATCTTGTTCTCATTTTGAATACAGAATGAGAAAATGTTCACTTGATAGTGTATTCATTTGATCACAACTATATATTTGTCTACCACAGCATCATATTTATATTTTACTTTATTCTCTTTTTTAATAAATCATATTTTAGTCATACATTTTAATTTAGCATTTGTCTATGTCTAATGTCTTAGATTCGCTTTTTCTCATTAAGTTGTTTTTCTTTATACAAATGAGCATTGTTAGAGAACTGCACATATGACAAATTAAGAATTACACAAAAAAATTATTCAGAAACCAAATACTATTATCTTGTGTTCTTCAGATTAACAAAAGCATGTTTAAGGCTCCATAATGCATTGCTCTGACAGGGGCCATTTTGCATAGTGAGTACCTGTTTACTGTTAACACTGTAATTACATTCTGAAGAATCTACAGTAAGCACATACATAGACATACACGCACGCACACACACACACACACACACACAGGTGAGATCATTTGTTCTACAGTAGTCAAATTCAAAGAGCTACAAGGCACAGAAATGTATTAAAACACAATTTAAAGCAGAATGAATAAGAAATTCAAATAAAGTAGGAGTCCTACCGAAACCAATACAAATGTTAATGTAAGTGGTGACTCAGCAGCTGACTACTGTAGGTGGAGTGCTGCTGCCACCGTGTGTATTATAAGAGATTCTGCACACGGAAAGCTGGAAGCAATCTCTGCAAACTCACTCTTCTTACTAATAGACACAGGAGGATCATATAATGGATGAATGCTCACTGTGAAGACATTTTAGCTCCTCAGAGGATCCAGGTGATGAAGCTGCAAACCCTCCTGTAAAGGTTCACGGTGTACCTTTGACACTCAGCACTTTTAATTTGCAGCCTTTTTGATCTTGTATCTGATTTATTATACGAAATATATATCTCATCCCCACCCCACTTTAAATACTTGTAAAGTCCAGTTTGATCCTCAACAGTTTCCAGAATATAACAATTTCAAGCCATTAGCCACATTTGAGGCCTAGTTTGATTGATGGTATTTTAGGAGATGGTGACCCACAAACACAGGCTGAAGTTATTGCCTTCTGTTGCACTGATCCACAAGGGCTTTCACCCAGTTCCATTCTTTGATCTTCATTCACATTCAAACACACAGCAATATTTTTAATTATCTTGATTGACATTTAATTCTGTAATGAAACCGCATAGCCACAACTATGACAAAAGCAAGCAGGCCTGCACATCCAGCAAGGGTTATACTAACAAATGTTCTTTTACTTATCTCGTTAAAGGGCCAGGATGAGGTTGAACGTTCACATTATTCAGTCACTAATGGAGGAAACTGAGGAGAATTTTTTACTTGACTTACATTGTGATTCAGGAGCCGCTCAGTTATTGTAAATAATGTCATTACCATTCAGATTACAATGAAAAAAAAAACTGTTATTTGCGGGCATTTGCTCTCACAGTGTACAAACTGTACACTAACAAGCCAAATACAAGCAATACATCTGCTTTGATTGATAAATGTTCTTGGTTAAGTCGCCTTGATGTGACCTATGCTGTCATTTATGCTTGTGACCGATTGTCCCAACCTTTTCATCTAATAATCTCTAAAATGAAGCAGCGTCTGCTTGATTCTCGACTTCCCTGAGAGAATATGTCCCAGTTTTTTTAATATATATTGTTTTTACTTAGCTTTTTTCTAATCAGGTTGAAGTCAAGCAGCCATCGATAAAAAAACAACAACAGGTATTTAAAAGTAGATCCTAACTCAATTTGTCAAATTGTCAATGCAGATCATAAGAAGAACGTACATTTTTAACCATAAGTTTGACCTCATTGATTGTCTCATTTTAATCTTAAAGTGATTTTAGGGCTGAAGAGGAGAGACGATCCAGTATTTCACAAGATGAAAAAAGCACAGATCAAAGAAAAGTTACTCAAAAAATAAAATAATCTAAAATTGAGTAACAAAACATTAAACATTTGTAAACATTTGTCTTGTTTCACGTACCATGAATCACTTTGTAAACCCTCACATTTGTCTTGCAACGCATTGCAGGTTGTTATTCAGTTATTTTTATTTAGGAAATTTGTTTTGTGTCTGTGGCATATGTAGGACAAAAACAACCACAACATTACAACAATTACAGTTGAAGACAGACATTTCAGGGCAATGTGCTTCTTATCATCATCAAAAATTAAGAAGATAAATATACCAATATGTATAACAACTCATATTCATCAGAAGGTGTGATACATCACAGACAATGAGGTTGGGAAGCACTGTAGTAGCACTCTAATAGGCCTATAAGCGCAGCTAAATACTTATTCTAGGCTTAAGTCCTATTTAAATAACAGCAACCAGACACTTCAGTTAATCTGACCTGCCAGGAGTAGAAGAGAGGAAAACCTTCCCCTTACCAGCATCTATAAAGTAGTTTGGGTAAAATTCAACAAGCTTACCTGTCAGAATAACCCTGCAGGCTGAGGTGGCCTCTGGTAATCTGCCAGTTGATTATAACCGAATGCTATGCCTTTCAGAGGTACAGGGTTATTCACTTGTAGTTCAGTCACAGTGTATCACACAAACACATTTGAGGGGGAAGTACCTCCAGCACATCCATCACTCTGCACTGGTCCACGAGGGAAGGACCTGTCAGCATCCAGACATCACCACACAAGAGATCTACCACATCCAGCCCTCTGAGCTGCCGCGGAGACCTCGATGGGAGATGGATGCTGGTGTAATACTGTATGTGTGTGAGAGAAGAGAGAAGCTTTACTGCTACTTTGCTGTCCTTGTACTGTCTTACGGAGGCTTGAGGACCACACTTGCAAGGGGAATTGCTGATTCAGAGGAAGGTCTTCCCAAATGTCTCATCCATTTTTCAGTACTGGCACACTGCTGCTGCCAGCTACATGAATAAAGTATATCAAGAGACTCTGCTTGAGCTCAATAGCAAACAGATATGAATGTTTTATGGGTGAAGTTAAACTATGAGCTATAACTGTGGGGCATTGGACTCACACACCCCTTTTCTTTATAAACACATCACCTACTGTGTCAGACAGACAGCCGGCTGGATCAGCATGCTGGAACCAGCGCCATCAAAGTCAAAGATTTTGCCCCTGCTGTACTGAAGCTTACAGTCTAAACACACCTGGGTGCCACACAGAGTTCTCCTGTCAAACAAGGGAAGCTATTTTTATGTTCTGCTAAGCTGCCTGTGAGCCTCTTGAAACTGTCCCGCTGCTGAAAAAAGCCAAAGAAAAAGCATTTTCCCTGTGAAGCTTATTTTCATATCGACACACACACACGCGTGCGCACAAAAGCATACACGCTGCCAGGGATCTCATTTTAAATCACATTATGCCAGTGTGTTAGTGGAGTTTTCTGCTCTAGTGACTCTGGGTGGTATTCAAGCCTAACATGTAAGCCTTAGCCCGAGGACCAATGTATTGATCTGTGTCAGCGGGCCATTGACTGGTGCTGGATATAAGTCAATGTTTGTAATGGGGATGGATGGCTCTCACGTGTGTGTCTGCATGCATGCATGCACGTGTGTGCGCGCCTGTGTGTGCACCGCATGAAAAAACAGTGTCCTTTCAACTTCTCAGCGGGGGCTATGCATTAGTGCACATTAAAAGAGTCGGTCGGTAACACTTTCTATGAAGCCCATGTCTATAATGCGTTGTGACACATTATGGACTCACTCCTAATGCATGATAATGCACCTGTAGTGCTGTACAATCATAGTTATAAGAACTCACACATGCTTTATGGCAATAATCATAACTCATAACATATTTTGATGATGATCTGTTGGGTCAGTCTTCACTATTTCGTAATTGCTGGTCATGCACTAATTTGTTAGCATCATAGTGTGTTAAAATGATCATAGCTGTAATACATTATAATCATATCATAATGTGTTATAATGTGATTATAAAGGTAAGTTCTCACTGAGTTAAATCCCTGTGTTTTAGGCATATGTAATATATTACATGTTGGTTGTAAGGTCCTATAGGGGGCATTGCACTACAATATACACATTTTTAGATTGCATATTGGACACTGGTGTGATAATGATGTTTTTTGTTAAATAATTCTGAATATTCATGAGTGCTTATAACAATTACAATGCAGTGCTATAGGTGCACTATAAGTATTATGAGTATTATGAGCTCATAATGCACTACAGATATGGGCTTCATAGAAAGGGTTATCAAAGCGTCTGCTGAAAACTAACAGACAAACTAGGTGGGCAAGACTAGGCTTAGGTAGCAAAAAAAAAAAATGCTAAGATTATCAACACAATGTGAAGACATAACAGTCTTGACTGTGTGACATCTGTGTGTTGTTTCGCAGTAGTTAGCATGCTAACCAGCTAGCTCCGGCCCGTCTCGACTGTCAAGCTAAAGGTAGAGCTCCTGTGCTAGCAGTGTAAACGCCAACACTTCCCCGGCTCTCTGGACTCCCAGTCTGACCTGCTAGCTGCTCTGACATACTGCACCTTTAAAGAAACTGATATGTCTCTGATACATTGTGGGTTGTGAAGGGCATGGCCTTGTCTTTGTTTGTTTAAATCTAGAGGATTTCAATCCCAAGCCTGCTCCCTTTACATATACACGTGCTTTACAAAGCATGTGGGCAATATTTGTGTCTAAAGAATAACAAAAATCAAATTAAAGTGGATTTGGTGCATCCCAAAAGCAGCTGACAGTAGGTTTTCTCTTCCAAATGAAAGATTATAATCACTGACAACAGAAACACCCCAAGGTTGTAAGATACTTTTGCAGATGTATAATGACTAATACAAGATGGCAAGCTTGTCAGGGGGAGAATGCAAATACGCAGCGTATCGCATATTTAATCATTCACCATGCTGAATCTCGCTTCCTGAATACATTCTGCATGACCTGACCTAGAAATGCAGCTGTATTGCGATTCCCGTCTCATCAAGTCTGAGCAGAGTGTTTTCTGTCTGTGCAGGTCGCAGGTTGAGTCATAAAAATGAGACACGGCCGCTCACTGACTTCATTATGTGCAACAGGAGTTTGGCAGCGATGCTGACACAAACCAATTTGCATGTGTGACTCTGTAAAACTGGACTGACACCACATCTTGCACATCACATAATGGTCGCCTCGAATCCTTAACCGAGTTACACCCGCAGATGTATTGCCAATCAAAAAGAGTATTTACAATCCCCAAGTTGGTAAAATGGTATCAGCTGAAGAAAATGAAGTCACAGAGTCAGGCTGCTAGCTCTGCCTGGCACCGACAGCGGACTGGGCTCTCCCCAGTGCTTGTCATTTTCCTGGTAATAAATTGCAACGAGAAAAAGGTTATGCCTGCAGTCAAGGCATTTAAACACTCCCCCGATGGAACAGGTAGTTGTGAGCAATGCTGTTGACATCTTATTTATGGCTTCTTATAACTGAGAGTGTCCTATTTGATCCATAAACAGCCCTCCTATATGTTGTTGTGGAAAAGTGGAGCCAGTTTTCTGTTCTTTCTACTCTCTTCTCACAAATCTTTCAGTCCAATTTTTAACCTCAATATATAGCAATAAACGACAAGCTCTCTGCTGCATCTGACATCCCATCAGATTGATTGCACGTTTTCAAGTACTGGCTCATAAAAACAGTTGGAAGTTATGGTCCTCTGCCATACGGACCCTGTTAACAGCAGTGCTGTGCAGTGTATGTGCATGTTCCAATACACAGGAACATTTCACAGAAATGTGTTGGATTTTCAAGTCGGAAGTTTTACTTCAGATATGAGACTTCCCTGCACAGTCAAGACGGTATCAGCTGATGGCCTGATAAGACTTTGGGCAACATGAGGCGGCTTTGATTGATATAGATAGATAGGTTCAGGAGGCAGGTAGATGGAAGAATAGAAGAAACCTGTCCGATCCTGCATCCGCATTTCATATTGTGTGTTTTTGTGGGCTGCAATATGTTTCAAAATTTAAAGTACTGTAGTACTATGTTTAAAGTTTTATAGCGAAAAGGAAACATTGCAATGCCCTCAAGTAAAATAAATCAAATAAAAATGAACATCAAACTTGTAAAGGAGAATATTTGAGGTGCTTGTATTTCCAACAGGCACGCTAACACTTGATAAACGCTACAACGAGGTCAGAGGGCATGTTTTAATGCTGTTTGGTCTCAACATTTATTGCTAATGAAACAAGCAGTCTTTCGGGTGTGTGTTGCAAGTCATGTTTTCCGCATGAACAGCAGCTGCTTCCCTGAGGGCCAAAGTGTTGCTGTTTTTTTCATCTTTGGATAAAACAGGATAAACATGGTCTTTGAGCCGCTGGTGTCATACAAATACTTCATACTGCCAATTCATGCAAAAGTGTGGATGACATAAATCTTTTACTCAGATATTGGCATAATTTACTTTGTCATCCATGTAGTTCTTCAACACCTAGACACAGTCTCTTTTGTCTTAAATAGCTTTGTGTTTAGATGTTTTTGTTTTCCTCATATATATTGTGGATTGTGGAACAGTTGAAATTCCCTTTTTTGAACTCTTACTTGGTTATTTGGGCCTAAATTGTAAAAATCACTATATTCACTCAGTTCAGCTTACCCTTGAACAAACCTTAGGCTGCACCAGACCAGCGCTGATGACAGAAATTTGCATGCAGCTCTCGGATTTTTCCGCCTATATAAAATAGCAATGGATCAGTTATAGTATTTCTTCCGGGTTGAGGTAATGAAGGGAGGGATGAGCAGTGATGCTGCCTCTGTTTGCTCCGCACATCAGCAGCCAGGCTCCTCTCCCCCCTCTCTCTCCCTCTCCCTCCCTCCCTCTCTCTCTCAGTGAGACAGAGCCAGGCCAGCAGGCAGCGGCAGCGCGTCCGCCCGGAGAGAGAGAGAGAGAGAGAGAGCCCACACCGCATAGCTGCACTGCCGACCGAGCAGCAGTCATCATACTCGCTCCCCTCTCTGACGGATGTCTCCGCTCTTACCGCATCCTTTTGACACCGGACTGCTGCGCTGTCGTAGCCGCGTTTAACGGAAGAACACCACATCCCCTGTGTGTATGTGTGTGGGTTTTTTTGTTTTTATTTTTTTTTTATTTAATTCAGGGGACTGGTTTGTCTCGACGACACAGGGAGGACCACAGTCCCTCCCCCCCTTCACCCCCTATTTCCATCGTTAGCTCGCTAAGCTAGCTAGCCCGCTAACTTAGCTGTGATACTTTGTATCGCATCGGCGTCAGTTTTCTGCCTCGTAGCTAGCCTGCGGTCTCCTGCGGGTCTAGCAGGGGATTGAGCCGCTTCGTCACTCAAGGTAAGCGAACATTTTGTGTTTTAAAAAAAGCCGCATTTAAGTTTGTGTGTGTGTGTGTGTGTGTGTGTGTGTGTGTGTGTGTGTGCCACACTGTCAAACGCTGGCTTGTTTCTGGGCAGCGGACCTCTAAACGTTATCTGGTAGCCGCAGACTGGCGCTATGGCAGAGAGGTGCTGCTTGTTGACAGAAGCAGCCAAGCAACGGGGATGTGATGCGACCGACCGTTAAACACACACAAAAAATGTCACTTTCCTTCACGGCTAGTTAGCCGACGGTCGCTGCTCCACAAGCAGCCCGGGGCATGCTGAATGAAACCATGCCCGTCCAGTCGGTTATATGCTTGTAAATACTTTCTCTAGC
This sequence comes from Acanthopagrus latus, assembly GCF_904848185.1. Classification (NCBI taxonomy): domain Eukaryota; kingdom Metazoa; phylum Chordata; class Actinopteri; order Spariformes; family Sparidae; genus Acanthopagrus; species Acanthopagrus latus. Next base: position 17,345,447 of record NC_051055.1, read on the forward strand.
CATCTTATGTTTGCGTTGACTCCTGGCTGTCTACTCGCCGTGAATGGGCCACTGCCATGTTAACAGTATATCTCACACTTGCCGCATTTGACTGCAGCGAGTTTTGTTAACCGTCTATTCAAATGACTGACGAGTCAGTTATCAGCCAGCCCGCCTCATGAGGCATACCAAAAGGAAAAAAAAAACAGACCATGTTGAAAGTTAGGCACACAATGCTGATTTTATGTACTGTGTATGTACAACTCTTCCTGGTGGAGGCTTCCTCATGGATCCCTGCACACTTCTTCAGGGCTTGAGTGTTGCATCACAGCCTGGAAAGATGAGCTGTACACTCGGAATTTAACCCCTGGATGCCTGTTGTGTGTCCTGTGTCCTGATAGAGGTCAGATGATTTAGCTTAGCTTCATACACGCAGGAGGAGAATATCCAGTGGCCAGAATGAACCTTTTTCTCTTCTTTGCAGGGCGGCAGATTTCAAGGGCCTCCGTCCTCTGGCGAACAGAGGTTGATTACGTTTTGTGTAACTCAATCACCAAGAGACCTTTTTATAGGGTTTGGTTGAAGCATGTGTGGCTTGACCTCTGTGTGCGAAAGATAGACTCATTGAGCGGGTGAAAGAAGGGCGAATGAGTGTGCACTAGTGTGAGCGTGCATTAACTATGCTGTAATTATCTCAAGAGATAGGAAAATGGATTCGCTATCAGTCCTGCAAGAGTCTGCAGTTGCTGAGCAGAGCCGATGAAGATGTAGGATTGACAGGGAGCCAATTAAATGAATCTGTCATGTTCTTTAAAGGGAGAGAAAAGAGAAGCATGTATTATTTATCCCCCAGTGTGTGTGTGTGTGTGGCATTACCTGTACGTGTGCTGGAGGAGAATCTGCTGTGTAGCTGGAGGGAAGCTGCTGTACATTTGCACTACCTGTAGAATTGGTCCCACAGTGCCCGAACATGGGCTGATAGCTTTGATCACTGCTTTGAACATCTGCAGCCAAATCACATAAAAAATGCACTGACTTCACCTGACCATGTAGGTCAGCATCATAAAAAGAAAAAAAATGCTTGCTGCCTTAACCCTTTAAGCCCCAAGTCAGTTTTCTAGGGTTAGGGTTAGGGTGATTCACAAAGTTTGATGTTTAGTTGTTTGAGTGGTGTTTGGGTCATATAAACATGTTTTTTACACATTGTAGCCCAGCTTTTGTTTAATTTGATATAAAATATAACTATATTATTTCATAATTAGTGCAGTGGTGGCTCTGTGATTGTTCTGCATGTCTTAAGGGTAAGGGTTAGGGTTAGGGACCTTGGAGTACACAGCACATGTGAGTTGCAAGTTCACAGCAGCACATGTATGCATTTTTCCTGACCTGGGTTTTGTATGAGTGTCATGTCCAGGGCCTTGCCTCAGTGCTTTATATCTGAACTTAGCCCTGTGTTAAGCCATGACTGTCCAGCATGGAAAGGAAATGAATCATGTTCCTCATTTCAAGGCCATGGAGTCGGCATGATGTGTTTCCTGCCCTGTGTGTGTTGAGTGTGAGTTCAGGCGTCGGCAGATGTGCCTGTGTGTGTGTATGTGTCCCAGTACTCAAATATTTGTGAGGGCTGATTTGAGATTTTCACACATTGGGAACATTTTGACCAATCTTCAGGACCTAACTTAATGAGAGGCGGTTATGTGGATTTGGATGAAACACGGCTGTTCTATTAACTGAGTGACATCAATGACAAAATCTGTGTATTATAGATACATCACTGTGTTTGTTGCTCATACAAAGGGTTAGGTAAATGTGTAAGTAATAGCCCAGGTTTGTCGTGTTTCCACTGTGCAAGTGGTAATACAGGTGGTAATAATCATGACAATAGCATGCTCTGGAATGTAATAATTAGTTAACTGTTTACAAAACTCCCAATTATAAAGTGCATGCACAAATAAAAGCAAGATGTTTTGTTTTTCTGTGTTTATAGTCATATGAGTAGACTTTCATTTTTTCCTCAGTTTTCTTACTCCGTATATTAGATATGAAAGTGAAAGTCAAAGGTGAAAATCTCAGACATCCGCTCTGTGTATTGGTATTGGTGAGCGTATGTGTTTGTCATAGAGGGTGGCTGTGGTGCATTTATTGCTCCGAGCTGATCTGGAACAATAGCTCTATTCTGGCCCACGTCTCCGGAGGGAGGCAGCAGCATTCGGCGTTCCTGGCACTCTGTGTGCCAGCAAGGCTTGGTTTGGGATTGGGTTTCCACAGCCACCTGGAGCTCAGAGCACAGGAATGCCATTGTTCCTCCTTCCAGACTATTGCCGGATCGGACGCACATGCAAACACACACATACCCATAAACAGACACATGCATGTACACACATTTAGTACACAGTATGCCACAGGAGCTCATACCAGCTTGTGTGTCCCCCAAAACTTAGGTCACCGTGCTTTGTGTCATCGTCATTGCTTACATAAATAGACAGAGAAAGATCAAGCCTCTCTCTCTCTCAGCCGCTGTGACCTGATATTAGCAGCAGAGCAATATGCTTCTCTGAGTGGCTGCTCATTATTTTAGCTGCACATTTTGCCACGGCATCTCAGCAGAACTACAGAATAGAGCCCGATCGATATATCAGTTGGCTTATATTATCAACCGATATTGGCCACTTTGAAACTTAACAAAAAAACAAAAAAAAACCCCAAAACATCATATACATAATGCAGGATAAGATCCCTGGGGTAATTTCAAACAAGACTACATCAAAACCTAATACATTGCTGGACCGTGTCTATAGTCAGTGATAGACCATTTAAATTCCTGTATATTAGTTGCTTATGTGCAGGAAAACCCAGCAGAATATTCTTTTGTCAGCTTGCGATGATTTAGGATTGATTGATTCGGTGTAGAAAAATATCCCCCTGCGATGAGCTTAAGGAAAGGAGACCAGGTGTTAATGGAGTGGAATCTTATTTTCCTTTGGGGTTGAAAGAAGCTTTTCCAGGTTTGCATGGTCTATTAACAGATTGAGCCAGTGGTTTGATAGCAATTTTCTTCTGTCTTTCCAGCTGAATATTAGGATTTTCTTGGCCACACTTAATGGCATCAGGAGGTCAGTTTGGAGGTGTTTTGGTTTTGTGAGTGAGGTATCATCGCTTTCAAGAGAGATGGGGGTGAGAGGTATTCTGAGGTTTTGGATCTCTGACAGATTTCCCATGACCTCCAACTGGTGAACAGAGCCAGAATGACTGGAAGTGGCTGTATATTGCAGTGGGACAGAGTGCAAAGGTGTTGCTGTCTGTGAAGCCTGTTTAGTGAGTGGTTAATGTGTACTCTGTGCAGGACATTGTATTGAATTCATTACGTTTTTGAGTTGTATGACATGGAGAATGTATTGCTTTTGGTGTCTGATTGATTCAAGCCAGCTTTCCATTTGCCTATCAGTATTAAAACAGCATATTAATGATGGGGGGTCGAAATGAACTTTGTTTCAGCTGTAAAGGAGGAGTTGTGCAAATTAGTGGATATTAATTTTCTTTTTTCATGCACTCTTTCAGCTAAAATGTACTGGAAATTACAGTGGCAGGGTAACTATGTATGTTTGAGAAGGTCAAAGGTCATGAGAGAGGCTGGTTACTCCCCTCCATTTCCACACAGTGAAGTTGATGGGTTCCTTATTCATTTTAAACACAGGGTTAGGCCTGAGAGGAGTGAGAGTAGAAGGAGATAGCTTGAGGTTAAGTATTTTATGTGCTTTCCACCAGGCTGTGAGAGTCATGTTTGTGGTGTTACATTTGAAGTAGATTTGGGTTTTGTCTTTATTAATCTCTGAATGCGATAATCTGAATGGGGAAATCCTCACAGATGGTTAGTTTAATATCAAGCCAGGCATTTTGAGTTGTTTGAAATGTAGTCTAGTAGAAGTCTAGTGTAGGGTACACTGGAACTGGTGCAAGAGGAACTAGTGGTAAAGGTTTGGTGAATCAAGCCTGTTGAAAAGTTTTGGTTTATTTGGAGTGTTTTAATCCTGGGCCTTTCATCTTTACAAATTGTATTGACTATTAAGTTCAGGGAGGAAAGCCAGCCCAGGGGCCATGACATATGATTTACTCTTTTTTACTTAGAAAATAGAAGGATGTGGGCTTACTTTAGGTGCAGTTGCCCCCAGCCAAGGATTTAGTTAAAACACTTTTATTATTTAGGACAGTAAAAGATTACAAAAAGAAAATTGCTGTGTGGTTTGGACCCCCACACTGTGTTTTCCTCAGGATGCACCTGGAAAGAGGAGTCAACCAGAGTGAAATGTTGTGATGTGTAATTCAGCCTTCTGGACAATTGGTGTCCTGAAGGCTGAATTACACCAGCATATCATGCAATAAATCTAACACTGATAAATATTTGGAAAAGAAGTTAACAGTCACAATGGAGTGGTAGTTATATCCATAACAATAATAAAGATAATAAAAATAACATTGGTTCGTCAACCAAAATGAAAAAACTGAGCCAGTTTACAAAAATGTCCTGAAATGTATATACTAATTGAGACACCAAAGCATCAACTTTAAAGATCCAATAAGTCTCCTGAAGTAATTTATTTAGATGGTTGCCAAGAAAATGCTTAACATATTCCTGTAGTCTGAAAGAAGCTCCCCAATCCATGGAAAATCCTTTTTTTGTTTCAAAGAGAGTTTTAAATAGAAAGACAAAGGCAAACTAAATGTTATAAATGTTGGTCCACATTTGAACTAATTTCATTCATAAATCCAAACAACTTGTATCCAATAGACCCTATCACTACAGTATGACAGCAGGCTAACAACTCAAGTCACTGCTGGTTGACTCAGACATTTCTGATGTTTCTGCCATTTTTTTTATGTACTTTAGGTCTCCATCCGTAGGTTAGTCAAATTGTTGATGTTGAGAAACAACAGCACCAGAAGGTAGGAGAAGAGAATGAAGCCTGATGAGAAATCAAGCTCAGATTCAGAAGAGAGAAATAGAAGAGAAGTGGGGAGAGAACATATGCAGGCAAGGAGAAGACAGAGAAGACAGCTGAGATACAACACAGAGGTCCAGCAAAAGACAAAGTGTGGAAGACATAGGGAAAAAAATCCAAGAGAGGTAAATTCCCTTTGCTTTCCCTTCAAAGAAGCATAAGGTGCGAGATGAGGGACAGCAAGGTGAAGCTCACCCAAGTTGCATCTGAGGGCACAGTCAAATTGGAAATTCAGAGGATGAGCTGTCTTCTATCCTTGATTATCTCCGAGAAAAGAAAACATGGAGCCATGAGAAAGAGGTGATGGAGAAAGAGAAATGTGTTCCGGAAGCCCAGCTAAATAAGGGTCTAATTTCCACTCCTCAAAGATGGAGAGCAAAGATATGAAATCACAGATCCAAATGTTCTGTAAGAAACTGTCTCAGACTCTGGATGATCTTTTAGTACAGAGTTTTTATAGCAAGACTCACGAAAGCACACTGCAAAAGATGCATGAAGATAAGAATCTGATGTTAGAGGAGACTGAATCACAGCTCTTCAGATGCTCCGAGATGAATGAGGGCCTTCAGAAGGAAGTAGAGGCAAAGAAATTAGAAGTCCGTCTTGAAAAACAGCTGTGCAAACTGACTGAACACAATACTGAGACAACTACTGAAAGCCTGAAGGTGCAGTTCTCTGACAAAGAAACAGCAGAGTTTGAGGCAACAGAAAACTGCAACCTTGAAATCAAAATTTCAATTTCAATTTCAATTAATTAATATTTGCACAAGAGACAAATCTTTTGTGTCTGTTCGTACTGTGGAACTGTCAATCTGACTTTGTTTACTTCAAAGTTGTCTTTTTGATCAAATCCTACTCTCACAAGAAAACATTGCACAAACACCAGCTGTCAGCAAGACGTCTAATTACTTCCTCTTTGAGGTGGGTTTTGTTTTTAATAATGTTGTCCGATCACATCACACATCAGACAGATCCATCTCCACACTTTACATCAATGGTTTTTGGCAGTGTGACAGTGCAGCAAAAAGCAGCTTTACATCTCACAGATCTAGCTATTTTATGTATACTATGACATGATTTACAAGCATGTCGGTGCAGTTTGAGGCTTTGATTAGAGGAGTTAGCTGAGAGTGACAGGAAACGTGACATAAAGGATGACATGCAAGTTAGGTCCTTGGTTGAGCTCAAGGATGCTGTGATTAGGCCATACATATCTTGTTAATGAAAGAGCAAGCCTGTGTGTGCTACCTGGATCCTGCCTTTTGCATTATTAGATTGACTGTTTTACTCCAATCTGATGGCCTAGATTTAGTGCAGACTTAACAGAAACTCACTCCGGATGTTGATAGCTAGCTTAGCTAGATCAGATAGCAGAGACTTAAATGGTTGATATTTAGACAAAGTGAGAGAAACAGAAAGCAGAGAAGGATGAGAAGGAGAGCGATAGCCATCAGCAGCATTTAGTAGTTTTTTTTCTCAGTCCTCTGGGGTTTGTAGGCAGGCAATTCCATGTGCGTGCATGTGTGTGTGTGTGTGTGTGTGTGTGTGTGTGTGTGCGCGCGCGCGCGTGTGTATGTGTGTGTGTGTAAGATTGTGAGTGTCCTTTCTGGCTCTCCAGTGGGTCACATTAGGGATAGAATTGCATAGAAGTGGGTCAGTCAGTGCCACCAGGGAGTCTTGCCAGCTCCCTTCTCTCTCCTGAGGCTGAAACCAGCTAAAGGCCAAAACAAACACATAAACCTAAGCTGTGTGCATGTGTGTTCAGTGTGTATGTTCTTTATGGGCATTAATTGTTGATGCGTGTGCTCATGTGTAGGCGCATAGTGAGTATGATCTTTGCTGTTTGTCATCCATTGTGATAACCCTCAGTGACCCTGCCTTGTTCACTGTACTTTGACTCCTGATTGGAGTAGCATTGCTACAAACGGAAATACTATATAGCTGTGAAAGTAAGCCTACTCTGTGGTGCAGTATATTTAGAGTGCGTATAGAGCCTCTACAGATGATTCAGAGTCTGTCACACACAGTGTGTCTCAGCTGGACGGACACACTGTTTCTGCCGGCTTAATGATAAGAAAATAGGATTTAGCCTAGTATTCAGCAGAGGTTTAATTCATCTCGTAGCTGCAGTCTCTTGTTTTCTGCAATGTTTCTCCCCTGACAAGGAGAGAATGGTCTATTTCTTTTTTCAGTTTGCTATCCTGTGCACCTCTATTGTTGTATTGACATGACATCATGAGGTAATATGTAGACAGAAATATAAGCATAGTACAAGACTAAATTATTGCACAATATGGCAGAGATCACTCTTAACTTCCATCCAATACAAATAAAAGCTGCTGCTCTGAATGAAGTGTTTCTTACACTGTCAGATGATGTTGTAAAGCTCATTCCTAACAATGAGGAAGTCTTTCAGCATAGTCTGTCCCCACTTTCTACTGCAACCAGCCAGGTATTATAATGGGCATTGTTTCAAGTAGTCAGTTGTAAATGCTGTTCTGTATTTATCATTAACTCTATCTACTCCACAGTGTTGACTGTGTGAACCTTCACAATAAATAGCTTTGTGAAATAACTTTATGGGAAGAGGAACTAAAATCTGTGATGGATGATTGTTGATAGGAGCACACTTTTGAAGAAGCGAGTCTCAGCTTGCAAGTGATCCACATTCCAGTAAATGAATGATGGGTCCCTCTTTTGTCTTTGAGAACAGGATAGAATGCTTCTCAGCACTTTTAATGATTAACACACAAGGCGTTGTTGTGGCATCTTGGATGACATTTTGTAAAAATATTTAAAGCAAAGCTCCCAAATAATGATATTTTTCATTGTCAATATATTTATTGGTTATTTTATTGATTAATTGAATAGCAATTTGAGCTAAAAAATGTTAAAAATTGTCAAAAAAAAAACTGTGATTCCCAGAGCTCAAGATGGTCCTCGCGTGCCTTGTTTTGTCCAACCATATAGAATTTACTGTCACAGAGTAAGGAATCCAGAAAATATTCACATCCAAGAATCATAATCAAGATATTTTTTTACCTTTCTCTTGAGATTCAAATTTATTATCAGAATGGTTGGTGAATAAATGTAATAATTGACATCTAATTGATTAAAATTTGCATCTCTGCTTTAAGGATCATTGGATATGTGAGGTGTAATGTAAAGTTTTAGTGATGAACCTGTAGAGAATTATCTGACAGCTCTGAAATTCCCCTCAGCCAAGTGCTTTCTAAAGCTGCAACAATTAATCAATTAGCTGTCAACTATTAGATTAATCATTAGTAGCAGCCCTACCTCTTTCAGCTCTTTAGTTTGGCTTTACTGGGATGCTGCTTTGTTTTTGTGGTTCACATCGTCATTCTCAAACAGCTTTGAAAAACAACACACTTACCGGCCCCTGCATCATCCGACAGGCAGACAATGTTAGCCAAAAGAGTGAGAATGATGTGTTAGCGCAGTTCGGTATCTGCTGCTGTAGCAAGTTTGTCACATCAATTGAATAGATAATATGTCACTGTTTTGTTTATAGCTTTCCCAAAGTAGCCCAAAAATAATATACCACAAGTTTGAGGTCTACGTGGGCGGAAACAATAACCGAACCTAATGGTATCAAAAAGATGAAAGGCAGCTGGAATACTGTGTTAGATGAGTCAATATTGGGTACATAAATTTTGTAAGGTGTGAGTGAAATACATACAGATCTGGCATATATGAGGGCAAAGTAGATTTCAGTGTCTATACAGGACATGTATTGTCAATTGTTAGCTCTACTTTCATTGTGTCATCAGAAAAATAGCCAAATCCTATTTTTTGACATTTTTTGAACAAAATTGTGATTGGCTTGTTGCAGTTATCTTTTACTCAGTACTTCTAGTCACCCAATGATGTGGTTGACTGCATGTACATATCCTGTGCTTGGATAATATGAGGCTGTAAGAGGCACCTTTACACCTGAACAGACTGAAACAAAAGGGTCTGTAACAGCTCAGCCCGGTATCATTGAGTAACTCTATACACTGCTCAGCTTAGCTCCAACAATTCCCTTCTTTGTAATAGTGTGCTGTTCATGTGCCCCTATGTTGCTCACAGCATCTGTTTCAGTCTGAGATATGACCTGACAGGAAAAGACATAGTTTCCATGGCGACAGCCCTGCTCCTTGCCCACCCCCCTTCCTACACCCGCCATAGGAGGAAGTGGAATATGTCCAATTTCTGCTGACTCGTGAAGAAACAATTGTGTGACACACACTTGCACACAGATGTCTCTCCTCACTCCAGCCTAGAATGTTTGTTTGTGTGCCTTTTTAATGTGTATGACACTGTTTGTTTGTGGGTGTGCTTTGGCCTTTCCATCCAGCTGATCATAAGCCTATTTGTTTTGTGAAATGGGAATATAAATCTCAAAAGAAAATTACTTTTTGTGGTAACTCAATTAAAAGGAGGGTATTTTGTGTGTGCACAGTGGCCTTGAGTTACACTTTATTTATCTCTGTGGGGATATTTGGGGTGGGGGGGGTTAATGCTAGTTCTAAAACTAGTACCTTGGTCAAGGACAATGGCAGGGATACTACCTACAGAAACAGGCCTGTCACCACCAGTCAGCCCTAGTAATAGGGTTATAGTTTCAGCCCTGTCTATCTGTTATTTGTTTGGTTTGTTAGTAGGATTACTCAAACACTACCAAACAGATGTTCACAAAACTTGGCCAGAGGATTGACTTTAGCCCAGAATAGACAATGTTAACTTCTGTGATGTGTCTGAATAAAGGGACGGATCCATTGATTTTTCCTTGCTTTCTTTAGCATTGTGAGATTTCAGCATTTTCATTAATCTCTTGGGGATTAATGCATGGATTTTGAAGGAAAAAAAAATCACGTATTTAGGTCGCTGTTATCTAATATGATGTGAATCCTAGATGTGGAGAGCTTGAAGCAACATTACGTAGAAATGAGCAGAATTTGGTTAACCCTCTTTCTCAGATGGAACGTAGGTGCTAACTACAAACAAAACTCATTTTGTCATGATAATGTTATGTGTTAAAAACGTGTATGTTGAAGTAAACATCTATGTGATGCTGTGATCCTACCCTCTCACTGAAGTTACAAGTTAGGCCTAAGTGCAGAAACCAGTGATTGGCGGGGGGTGGCTGTAACAGAGTCACCATTCACCCCACTATAAGACAATGTATCTTTTTAAAATGATTTTAAAGCTATTATTTTAAGGTAAAAAATTACAGTATGTTGCTTTAAGAGTGATTCAGGGCTGTTGAGTTTGATATTAGATTAGGCTTGACTGAATTAAATAGGACTGTTGGGCCTTGGAGAAAGTATGTGCTCTACTGAGTGACAATGTAGTTTAGTCTTTGTTTACAGGGTTGTTTTTAATTAAGGCACTGTGAAGCCAAACAAATATAACGTTGTCTTTCCACGAAGAGAAGAAATCAGAAGTGTGACTACACTGTCAAAAGTGTAATTGCACTCTCAGTTTAGTTTGGATCATTATATTTTGTAAATATGGCCACAGGTAAAATGTGTATCCCAGATACACATTTGTGTTTAACTGTTTGAGCTGAAGGGAAGAGAACTGGAGGAGGGCAGAAAGGAAAAAACACTGCTGTGGCAGCTCTGTGCTCTGTCTTCATTGTGTGACAGCAAGCTATCTGCCCCAGGCTCACCCTGACCAAGGTACAGCAATCCCCCCTGGGCCTGCAAACACACAGCCATCCATCTCTAGCTCTTATCTTCTACCAGGCTGCTACTTTGAGTGTCGGTGTGCATGTGTGTGGGTCTGTGTGTTTATATGTCTGAGGACTCTTTTGAGCGGAGTTGTTCTGGCCCGGTCACACTGATAGCTGTATCAACAGATCAACTCTTCTCTGATGGACTGCAGAACAGCAGGCCCATTGTTTTTCTGAGTGTGCACGCATGGGCGTGTATGCTAAGCCATCAGAAATTGCATTACTACAAGCCACAAAGACACACTGTGCTCATGTAACGTGTGTGTGTGTGTGTGTGCGCGCGCGCGCGCGTGCGTGCGTGCGCGCGCCTCACATGTGCTGCAGTGTAATCTGCCAGAGGCTGGGATGTGGGTCAGTGTGGCTACATCTCTCTGGGGAGAGACAACAGCAGGATACTGCCTGTGTACTTACTGTAGGGGGACTAGCCTGACTTAAAAATGCAGGAAAAGCAGGAGCTAAACTGCATTTTATTTTTTGCATTTGCTATGCATTTTCATCCACCCCATAACACAGTATTTTGGCTGTAAAATTATTTGGCTTTTTTTAGATGGACTTGCTTGAAATTTTCCCAAACTGCTTGCAGCGCCAGCCTTATTAGAACAGGGTCCTCAGAGGCCCAGTGTTAGAAATAGAGATGAAAATCAGTGTGACTTCGTAACAAGGCCAGATTGGAAAGAGGATGGCCAGATTAGTCATGCCACTGGCTCATAGTGGATTTCACCTGCAGTCATTAAGCCAAAGTTATTGCTGAACGTTTGGAACTCACATTGAAAGCTTATTGGACTTTATGTAGTGTGACTAGGTGTGTGTGTGTGTGTGTGTGTGTGTGTGTGCGTGTGTGTGTGGGGTGGGGGGGGGGGGCTATTGACCTCCTGACGGAGCTGCTTAAATGAAATATTGATAGCATTAGCTTGGATAGGAAATGTCTGTGTGTTTGCACATAGAACTTTGCCCAGTGATTGATTGTGTATTTTGCAGCAGCCAATTGGCTATTTAGGGTCCACTTTTTGAAATATAGTCTCATAAATCAAACTGCTTTAACTGTAAACCAGTAGTATTAAATAGGATAAATGAGGACCAAGCACGCTACCAAGCAAGTCAGCTAAATGACGACTGCTCTTGACATCAGCTAATAGACGTCTTTATTTGCTGGCCTTCGATGACTCTGCTTGAACTGTGTGACAACAAATGTAATGTAAGGTTTTCATGACCTACAGTTTTTTGTTTTTTTTTCATTGAAGGCTCATGCTGCAGGCTATAGTATACACACCTACAGTATGCACACCTATTATATGGTTATTACACTTGAAGAGAATTAGCCGCTCTTTTATTATAAAAATTTCCAACACAATGTCACAACCACAGAAACATTAGAGAGGAATTCTTTCTACAATTTGAAAAACATTGCCCCAAACTCAGGGTTTTGACAGAAAGGAAGAAATTACCCCTCATTCTGGTTGAAAAGAAAGAATGTCCAGTGTTGGCTGCTAAATATGTCACTTCCTGCCACAACTAAAGAGACAACCAGTAGGATATAGATAGTCAGATAGACATTTATAAATATACTTGTACTTATATGTAAAATATTCTACCGCCACCATCTCCTTTTGTTTTTTTATTCTATTTTATTTTATTTATTTAGTTACCATTTTATTTAATTACTTATCTATGTTATTACTCTTTGTATTATCCCTACTATTAACATCTCTTCATTTTATTTCAACATCTCTTTATTTTATTCTATTATCAGTAGATTTGCTTTGGTTATCTGTTTTGTTGTCAGTAAACTGACACTGGCATTATTATTACTTTTTTTGTTTTATACACTGTTATTTATTGTTACTTATTGTTGTGATTGTGCTTTGGCAGCACATGTAAAATATCATGCCAATAAAGCCTATTGAATTGTATTTAATTGAATTATGTGGGGTCTCCGGATGTCTGCTGTACATGAATCATATCATCCTAACTTTGGGCCCACTGAAACCGTTACATTAGCACTTTTCTTTTTGTGAAGTGCCGCATGGAAAATAAAGTTTTGGCTCACTAATGTTATTACAATGTATGAAGCTAAAACCCTGCTTTTGTGGAGCAACACCACAAAGAGGAAGAGATTGCATGCTGCGTAGAATTGCTAGGAAGTATGTCCTTGATTGGGAATGTTGCCGGGAGTGTTTGAGCACACAGCTGGGGGGGTGCATGCACTTACTGTAAGCCTGATCCTGTTAACACGGCTGCTGGCCAGAGCAGGGACAGCAGGAGGATATGGTACTGAGAACAAATCACAGGCCCCCAGATGTCACCAAGACACACAGAGATAGATGGGAAAGTTTGGGGCTAAATCTGTTCTGTGTAATCAATCAGGACACAGAGGAGGGAAGGTAGTGTGTGTGTGTGTGTGTATGTGTGTGTGTGTGCATTGTAGTCTAGGAGCCTGCTGTTCTGTTTCTTTTGCCCTCTGCTCTCTGTAAACAGGAAACAGATCCCTCTTTCTCTGCGACTCTCCTTTCATCTGTCCTTTTCTGTCGGTCTCTGGGTCCCTCTTTCTTCCTCTTCCCACCCTGCCTCCCTCTGTGAGTACATACAGTATATCTAGAAAGTGACAGGCCCCCAGCTCCCAGAGCACGTCCTTATTATGGAAAGCAAAGCAGGCTGTTGTGCGAGTCTTTTCATCCAGGAAAAGTGTGACACAGTGGCGTGTCCAGGGAGGTTGAAGCAGCCGCTTCTTACCTATTTCTCATTGCTCTATTCTTAGCAATCCTGTTTTTCCTCCTTGGGCTTCCCCTGGAAAGCTGTCAGAAATGGTGAGCTACAGCTACAGTTCCCTGTGATACTGTTGTTGTCATCTTTTGTTGCTTTTCCTCTAGTCCCTATTTAGCATGGATTCAGTGTTTTGTGCGTGCATAGGGTGCTGCAGGCCCCTCACGGCTTTCCTTTCCCACATCACTGAAGACGTGGGTTGTTTGACAGTGAAGGAGGTCAAAGGGAGACCTAGGAGGAGGGGGAGGGTTGCACCGTGAAATCTCATACTGTTTGAACCCTAATCCTGTACAATTATTACGCAGTTATTGTTATTATCATTGTTATTACAATGGCCCTGAAAGGAATGAAAACAGAGAGGGTTTATGTTGGTCCACCAAATGCTTTACTATAGTTTCACAAAATATTATGTCTTAACAGTAAGGATTGTAGGAGAAAAGATTTTATGGCTATAAATACACTAAGGATAAGTTTATCGTTTATAGTTTTTTTAATTATTTATGTTATCAGTGAAATTATAGCTGATAAATATCGATGATGATGATGATGATGATGATAAGAAGTTGTTTTTGTTTTTATGGAGCACAGCATACAAGCACAGCATCTTCACACTCCAACAAGGTGTTGGCAGATTTGTAATCTGCCAACGTGAAAGATAAGATGATGAATAAGAAGAACACAAGCAACATGTATGTACATGAATGCCTCTTCTGATTAAAATGTGTCTCCCAAAACTACATTGTGCACCTTTACTATTGGGATGACACTAAGAAAATTGATTATTTTTTCCGGGATTACCATGGCAGTAAGTTGTCACATTATCTCTATCTGACAGACACAAAACTTGATATCATCCTAAAATATAGATATTTCCTATGACCATGATGCAGTAGAATTCAATACCATACAAGATAAAGAAATCTACAGTGTTGATTTTCTGACCATGATGTAAATTGGCACGGCACAGCTTGTTGTTGCTAAGACCAAAGATGTCATCTTTGGACTCCCTCTGTTACAACATACGCTACAAACAGAATAACACATGTAGAAGCTCTGGCTGGGCACCAAACACACACACACACACACACACACACACACACCGGATGCTCAAAGCTATCACGGTTTTGAGAAAGAAACTTTTCTTCCTGCCTTACCCAGTTTCTTTTCTCTGTGTCTTTCTCTGGCAGCCTTTAGAGAGAGAATGCGGAACAGTTAATGTTTCGCCATGGTTGGTTGATCACAGTCAGTTCACGCTGAGCTTGGGGAAATGTGAAGGACTGACTTGACTGTCTGTTAGCTTTACCTTAGACCACACTAGTCTCTAAATTGTCCAGAGCAAAGGTCATTTCAGAGCTTCTCAACCTTGTTTGGCGCCAGTCCTGCTTTGAAGCCTCAGAGCTCTCAAGCTTTAAGCATGCCAGCTTTAGCTGGCAGTGTGATGGTAGATGCAGACATACAAGCTGTAAACCACATGATGTTTGTGGTAGGTGATTTCTGCTTTCTGAAAAGACAACTTGTTCTTTTCAAGCAAAGATTTTATCATCAGTCCACCCATAAGCTCCTCTTCACCTCTACATTTGTTAGGCTGCCTCAGTCACAGGTTTTTCGGATTTATGATAGGAATTATGTTGGACAAAGCAGAATGGAAAGACAGACTTTGTGGATTATTAACAGGGAGTACTCTTCAGGGATAGCGATGGAGGCAAGAGTAGGGTGGGACGATGAGGACCCAGCCTTTTGGCTGCTGTGCTGCACTCTCTGTGTTGGTTCTCAGCTGGTCACAGCTGGAATGAAGTAAAGAAGGAGTTGTACAAAATAGACAGAGGGCTGAGACTGTAAGAGTCAGAGAATTAGGGATGTTGTGATCCAGTGTTTGAACTTGAATCTGAAGTCTGTATCTGCCAATACTGAATATTTTACCAGTGGTTTATTTTCCTAAATTTAAAATCTATATTACTCTGTCTCACTGTACATCACTGCAAGTGTCTTAACTTTGCTCTCTTCTTTTTTGTGCATGTTTTAATTATAGTCTGAAAGTCAGTTTATGAGATTATTTGTAACCGTAATGAAACATCAGCATAAATCTTACCGTAACCTGACTTGAGAGTTGAACACACCAACACATGAATGCTGATGCAAATCAATGGAGAAGAACAGAAAACTAATGCGGATCGCTCATTTCAGGTCAATACCTGATCTGCTTGATAAGACCAGTATCGGCACCAATGCCAATCCAACAGATTGCATCGAGCGATTCCCATAGAAATGCGTGTTTTGGGATTGGTGCGTTACTGCGCCTCACAACACCAGTCTTCTTGACCTGGAAACACAAACACACGCACACACACAGTGTACATCTGTCTCTGCTCTGTGGAGGCTTGTGTCAGTGCAGTGATGTTGTACATAATGTCATTTTCTTCTGGCACAGCTTAATGTTTGGACAGGTCTGTCTCTGCTCACTTGCTCTGCATTACACATCTGACATCTGTCCATCTGTTAGCCTAAGCGCAGAGGCATCATATATTGATGTACTAGGCATGTGCTTCTTTGTGTTGACAGCCAGTATGTTTATGTGTGTTTGAAATCAAGCAATAGTTATTACAACCAGGGTGCAGGATAAACTTTTTCATCCCCAAACCATATGGCTAGTGAATGCTCACATTTCACCAGCCCTCAGTAAATTACCACTGTGTTGTTTGAGGTTTATTTTTTTTATTTATATTTTGGTTTGAGGAATGAAGCAAATTCACTTAATTCATTTTACCAGCGTTTGACTGGTGGCTGTTAGTTTATTTACATTTTCATGTTTGTCAATACATGATATATTGTGTAATAAAAATAATGTTTGTTCAACCAAAATAACCCTTCTATTTCCATTACTTTAAGGGTCTTTGAAACTGGCAATTATAATAATTGTGTAATAATGGTAATACTGTGAAATTCTCATACGGTTGGAACCCTCTTGTGTGCACCTCCCCTCCTCCTCCTTTCAGGTCTCCCACTGACCTCTTTCCATGGGACTAGAGGAAAGGCAACAAAAGTTGACAACAGCATCACAGGCACTTTTTAACTGGAAAAGATAATAATTTTGTAGTACCTTACACTAGGACCCAATGGCACTGATATTTTACTAGATGGTTATCGTTGTATTAAAATCTCGTACTGTACATACATTTTTGTACTGCTAAAGAGGAGCCCAGTAAAACACACATGGAGTATACAGTATGTCATTAACATCATTATTATGTACAGTATTGCAAAACCATGTGATACAAGATTTGCTTTTTCATTACTGCCTCAATAAATTTCATTTTCTCTTCTCTTGGCTATTTTCTCATCAACATATTGCACTCATGCAGTCACTATGGCATGAGACAGGCTGAAACCAGAATGATAAGGAGAGGAAGGTTTGCTCTGTAGACAGAGACAGAGATGGGTTGCTATTTTCACTGCAGTGTTGTGTGTGGTTCTCTAGGTTTATTTTGTGATTGTCAGGGGAATCTGGTGAGTATTTATAGAAACTCTTGCTTGTCCTGCTTCCAATTTGCAGATGGATTACATTCCACTCCAACTTTGTGGAGGTGTGTATAAGATAAAGGGAGAAAAAAGGGGGATAGAAAGAGCGATAGCTTGTGACATCTTTATGTAAGACAAAGAGAGAGAAGGAGAGAGAGGAAAAGATGTAGGGAGGAGATGAGAGATGATGACTCACCCTGGAGAGACACCTTTGGTGACCACGAACCTTCACATCCTGAGGCATACCTGCACTGCAGTGCAGCCTCCTCACTCTAATGCAGGAGTGTGTGGGCTGGCAGGCAGGAAGAGATTTATGGTGTGGCTCTTCTTGTAATACAAACTCTTAATATACACATGCATACACAGGCTGGCAATCCGAAGCCCCAGTGGACCAGAATGATGACTTGGCTTTAAAGTAGGCCAAGGACCAGATTGAAGGACACACAGAAACACGCATGCACATACACATACACTCAAACTGAGTCATATTCACTCTCATCTTCATTCTCTGCGGATTTTTCAAAAATAGCAGATTAATCCAGTAGAAATGAGCAGTTCTGAGAATCTGTCAGTTGTCCATCCCTATATCCCTTCACCCCTCCATCCCTCTGTCTCTCTTTTTATCCCGCTCCAAGGCTGGCAGAGAGTCTGTGGTTATGTTTGACCTTTGGGCGGGTGCGGAATGAGGGAGGATGGAAGATGATGGATTTCTAACAAAATACAAAGAGATGCAGAGCTCCGCTGACAGTGTGTGAATGACTGACAACTGGAAACATGCCTGGTGACATGTGACTCTGACTGTGTGATTATGTGAGAGAATTATTATTGTGCGTGCATAGCCAGGAAGTATGTTTGAGGCTGGTGAGTAACAGCTCCTCTCGAGTCTTCCTGTGGTTACTTTTGTGGTTTTTGCATCCCCGAGGTGCGATTGGAACACTCTAAATCTCTTTGCTGACACATTTTGAAAAAACACTGACCCAAATCAACGTTCTATCGCTGAAATGTTAAAGAGATGAATGAAATGAAAACGCCTTTATATTTTAAGTATTTCCTGACTTACATTTTTGGTCTTTGTCTTTCTCAGGAGCATGTTTGAGTGACGACCAAACGAGGACGTGGGATCTCTGACGCTCCGCCCCCACTGCTGGTGGAGCCCCCTGCACATCTGACCAGAGACCCCTTTAGTTGTTTGGAGAGGTGAGTGTGCGAATGGTTAAGCCTTTTTAAATGGATCTGACAGTCTGTACTATTATTCTGATGGTGCCCTCATACCAACAGTGCTTTTGTTATTGTTTAAAACCATCTCTTAATTCTTTATGCTGTGTTTCATGTATTATTATGCTGGGATTTACTTATTGATTAGGTTTCTTGAACAGCTCTGTTTAAGAGCCGCTAATTTGTATTGACATTGTGTTTGTTTACAAGTGTATTTAATCCATTGGAGATATTCAGCGTGTTTTTGTATCTATATGTTCCCAAAGGTTAATTGCATGGAAGATAGAATTGGTTGGCAAGCTATGACCCCTGTCTGTTGGTCAGTTGAAACTTGGATTGAGGATGGATCTCAGCCCAGAACAGATCCCATTATTTTTTTTTATTACAGATCCATGGACAGGGATAGGGATGGCCTTGCTTTTGGTCTCTGATGCATTGCAGGTGTTTCTTAAAAACTGGGCCCCACTTGTTGAGTTGTGCTACTGAGGCACATTCTTCTACCTCTTACAGTAGGTGCTGACATTACTCAAGTGGTTATTTTAGTGTGTGGAGACGGGTTGAATGTTCTCTGAAGTGTATACATACTATAGCATGGACTATGGCTACTGTTCAGACCACCCAAACAAGAAGGCAGCATGTTCAGAGTAGGTGATATTCAAATTCAGTGATTACGTGTTACATTTCCAAAGTGTCACCAATGCAAAACATGCTTCCTTATGCCTTTTACTTTGAAGCTTTTCTACTGAGACCGATTTGCTATGAAACCCACTGGTGGTTTATGGTTGGCATATTGATAAATAAAGGAATTGTTGTATTATGATTTATTATATTGTATTATAATGATGCGTATATACAACAGTATATACAATACTTGCCTACTGAGACTTTCAATTTGAAGAGCTGTCAAAACATTAGCCTTTTAGCATTGATCATGTTTGATTAGTGTGTGGTTCCCTGAATTCAAGTGTTTAAGAATCATGCATAATTTTGTACAAAGCATCTTAAAATTATGTAAGTATTTACTGTAACAGATTAAAATGTTCAGTCAAGTTTCAAGTCCCTGCCAGTTGCTTTGTTGGGCTGTATCAAAATTAATCTTAACTAACAACTGCCTGGGTGGTCGAAAAAAGAAAACCCATTTCAAATATTTAGCATGTTTTGGAAAATATTGGGCCATTATGTGAATAATAAATGATTTGTGGGTGCTTTGTGCTTAGACATGCAAAAACATTATGCAAAGACTTTTAAGAAATGGAAAACAAAAGTTTGTTCTCTCTTTTCTCTCCTCAAAGTTTTCCCAGTATAAATATTTAACAATTCAGGAAGAACAAATATTAGTGTAAAATTTTGTTATCTGTGATTTTATAGATACTTGATTCAGATTCAGGAACATTGCTCTTATTTTCCTTGGCACTGAAATAAGATTTAGGATTTAGAACCGTGGAGTTTCATTGGAACAAATTCCTGTCTGGAGAGTTAAAGCACAGTATTATGTCTGTCACATTTGTGATGCTTTTATCTGAGTCAAGGTTCGATATTCAAGTAGTTTTTAGGCAGGGAAACCCTGCTGTGGTGCCAGAGCCTCATAGATCCTGCCTGGTTGGCACGAGTAGTAGCAGGAGTATCAGGGCTGAGAGCAGCAGACATACAGAAGACAAAACTGCCGGCTCAAACAGCTCAGGCTCTAAATATTGTGATTTGATCAGGCTGTGTTTTTGTGAATCTGTTAACACCAATTAACATACAGTCTGTGGTGGTGAGTTCATTTTTGTCAATAGTCGTATTGTCGTTTATGTCTTCAACTGTGTCATCCAAAAGTGCCATCACAGCCTCCACTCTGTACCTTTGCATGTTTGTGAGGTGAAAGTCTTTCTGTTAGAAACAGAAATTATTATGAATGGAAATAAATGGTTAAAAGAATAATTACAGCACACAGACCAAGAAGCGTGACACTGGGGTTTGCGTGTTCTGATGCCTGTTGTAAATGGTTTATTTTTACACGACCTGTGTGCCTGCCTATGTCTCTGTGGTTTGCTGTTACTGTGTAGCCAAGCAGTTGCACTCTCTCCAGTCGCCAAGGGAACACCCGTCGTGACAATAATGTGTATTGATTTTGGCCAAAAATGCCAGAGTGATTGGAGATTGAAGTGTTTAATTCCACTTTGCGCCTCTGCCAAGATTTGCATTGGTAATCAATTTAAGCTTGGACTTTTACGCTGCAGTGGGCACTTCTCTTTGTTTTACTCTTGGCCTTCTTTACTTTGAGTTTGTTAACTTTTAAAAGAGTGCTTGTGTTTTAAAGTCTGATCAATACTGGACTGAAGTTTTGTGTTTAAAAAATATAATAGTGCAGGGGAATAGCTGTGTTCTTTGGAAAGTGTTGCATTAATTGTCCACCAGAATCTACAGACACATACTTGCCTCACCTTTGTGTTTCCCAACATAGTTATCCGTCAGCAGTGTCTTTTCTATGGTCGCCAAAAAAGCACACCTCACATTTTGGTTTTTGATTCTGTTGTCATAACAGCAAAAGCTTGTTATTAATCATGTAGCCTATCAAAACTGAGGTGCACCAAAAAAATGGTAACAGCCAGATGCACTTAGAAGTCTGTACATATCAACGACACAAATGGTGCATATACAGGAGGGATGTAATACCAGGGAGTGTGCCCCCCCCCCCCCTCTCTCTCATTTTGGGTTATTCTCTCAGATGGATTTTTATGTTAAAAGTATATGATTAGGGCTGCCAGATATTATGTAGTCTAGCAGCTTGCCTTAAATGCCTTGAATATGTCACATATTGTAAAATGGCCTACATGACAATGGACATCCAGTGGTGTGACTATCACACATGCAAACATTGTGATGAGTTCTGTGCAGTCAACTTCCACTAGTTCAGGTCTCTGGAGAGATTTTTGTTGGCGGAATCTGGTTAGATATTTCATAACCCCTAAGTTAAAATGTGTGCAAACAGGGGAGACGGCCGGGGGACTGTGTTGGAGGAACTGCGGTGAACAGCTAGCAGACCATTTTCATATATTTTGGGGCTGCCCAGCTATTCAGCCATACTGGCAAAAGATTACACAAGTAATACAAAACATTTTTGGTGGTGGAATTAACAGCTCTTTTTCTACAATCTACCTAGGTAACATTGCACCCCATATATTGGGGCCAGACAAATATCTTTTAAAAGTATTATTAGCAGCCAGTAAGAAAACTGTAACTCGAAGTTGGCTGCGGGCCGCGCCTCCGACAGAGTCTGACTGGATCAATATTGTGACCAATATTCAAAATATGGAAAGAATGACTTTCTCGTTGAATCTACAGACCGATAAATATTTGCACTACTGGAAAAAATGGATTGTGTACATGTCCACAAGAGATGCTCATTGAGCTGTCATTATATTTGTAACTCCACCAGTATAGTGTCTGAATGGATGTATAGGTGACCAACTGTTTGTTCTATGTATTTCTGTGTATTGTCTATGCGCTGTTTATAAAAATAAAGTACAAAAAAAAAAAAAACATTGTGATGAATTTTACAACTATGTATTAGTCCGCTGTTTAGAAATAAAGCTGGTCTGTATGAAAATTCATTCTTAAATGTCCCATTTGTAAGAAAAGCATTAGGAGACTCAAAAAAAATCTAATTTTCTTACAAACAGGAACCTAACCCTGGAGAAAGGACTTAGGCAGAACAGTCAACTCAAGATGAAAATCTGTAAACCTCACCTTCATAGCAATGTCCTATTCAGTGCCTTGCCCAGTTACAGCACAGGCCGCTGCATCTGTAGAGTAACAGCCCCCATGAGTTGCATGTTTGACATGTTGTAATGCCTTTGTTAATCATCTGATTGTGAAACAGATTTCCTTGTGTGTCTGCTGACAGTCAGCCAAAGATTCATTTGCACTGGAAGCCAGTCTGCCGTAAAGGCGGTTGAGCCAATGTCTGATTCAAAAGTAGTTAAGCTGACTTGTGTTGCATTCAGCTCCGGAGCAGAGAGCATTCGAGCAGCAGACATAACTGAGTTATACTGCTTGCGCCCTTTGTTGCCCTCACTGTTTCCGTCCATTTCTTCTTCATTTCGGTTTTGTAGCTGAGTCATTACAGTACAAAAGAAGGTTTATAAAAGTTTATAGCCTTTGCTGTCATGTGTTGCTCTAACTATAATGATGTAGCTTAAAATGTAGCTTCATGTCAGGAGTCTCTGATGATTCAAATTAAAAACATTTTCAATACTGTAAAAGAGTCATATGAAAAAATGTAACATGTATAAATCAAGGTTTGTGGACAATGCCTCCACTCTCTTTCACGAAAGGCTAATGATCTATTTCATAAAAGTGCAGTAACTTTTATGATGTTGGTAAAGTTTAACTGAAGTGACCCTCTATGAAACACAGAGGCACACCCTGTAATTGCATGTATTCTAAAACTCACTCATCCTATAGAAATATCCTCAGACACGACCCTTTCTATACTTTCACTCTCTCTCTGCCCCAGTCCTTTTCTCACCCTCCTTATTTTTACGGGGCCAGTCTGTGTTCTGCAGTCAAGGTTATGACCTGGAAATGAAGTGACCCTAGCCTTTTTGCCAGCAGCATCTATGTACTTCGGCTACTCCACAGAGAGGAATAGAGACTGCGCTTCAGGCCGCCTTGTTCTGTTTCACTTCACTAATATTAGCCTGTGTCTTGTTCTGCTCCAGTTGAGAAGCATTACGACTGTTCAGAAAATCACCGCGGCCATCAGCGTTGTCTTGGAAACTGTTGAGCTTATCGAGCACACATGACCCAAGGACAGCTCGCACACTTGAGCAGCAACCTTTGCTTTCTCATTGAAGATGTTTCAAACAGCATTATTTTAACACACTTGTTTATGACAGAGAAAGTGGTTAGTGTAACCGAATAGAGAGCAAACAAATAAACTGTGTTTGTAGTTTATTATACGACTTAACAGCATAAACTTTGTGCTGATTAGTAACACACAAACCCTCCTCTCTCATTGCCACTCCCTCATATATACGATCTTCCCCACCCTCTTAATTTTCTTTTACACATATAAACACAAAATCCCCAGAAGGGAGGCTCCTCGCTCCCAGGCATAAATTGCAAAGTGAGTGAAACTCTCGATCCTCTTGCTTCAGAGTTTGTCTCCAAGTGGTTGTGAGAAACTCTGGTTGTGCAATCTCTAAAGGGGGATTAAGCCTGAGGAGAAGAGGAGAGGAGGGGATATGAAGGGAGACACAGAGAAGGATGTGAAGGGGGAAATTGTGTTCTTGTCGGGAAGTAGTGATGGCAACCGCTCTTGAAAGGAGACGACATCACTAAGAGACGAACGGGGTAGTGGGGGTTGGGTGGCAGAGGGAGAGAAAAAAGAGCGAGATGCCCAGGATGGAGGTATAAAAGAAGGATGGAGGTAACGTGATATGTTAATGGATAAGGGAGAGAGC